>NW_016107383.1:11470834-11477346 GCF_001604975.1 Cebus imitator
CTCCTTCCCTTCCCTTCTTTTCTTTTCTTTTCTTTCTGATGGAGTGTCTCTCTGTTGCCCAGGCTGGAGTGCAGTGGTGTAATCTTAGTTCACTGCAACCTCTGCCTCCCAGGTTCAAGCGATTCTCCTGCCTTAGCCTCCTGAGTAGCTGGGATTACAGGCACCTGCCATCATGCCTGGCTAATTTTGTATTTTTAGTAGAGATGGGGTTTTACCATGTTGACCAGGCTGGTCTTGAACTCCTGACCTCAGGGGATCCACCCGCCTCAGCCTCTCAAAGGGCTGGGATTACAGGTGTGGGCCACCACGCCCGGCCGAACCCCTGTTTTT
The DNA here is from genome assembly GCF_001604975.1 of Cebus imitator. Classification (NCBI taxonomy): domain Eukaryota; kingdom Metazoa; phylum Chordata; class Mammalia; order Primates; family Cebidae; genus Cebus; species Cebus imitator. The sequence goes on from NW_016107383.1 coordinate 11,471,165, forward strand.
GTTTGGTTCTCTGTAGCTTGTGCCTGAGACTTGGCTCTAAAGAGTTGGTGAACTCTCAGAGAACAACTTCATGTACTAACAAGAGCAATGGTAGCTCACTACGTTCCAGCTCAGCTCAGCCCTGTGTTGGGCTGAGCCCTTCATGGTATCATTGTGTTTATCTGCATTAAAAACCCTTACAGGTGGGAACTATCTTAATCTTTATTTTATGGGTGAGAAAACGGAGATTAAGTAATTGCCAAGGTTATCCTTAGTAGGTAGCAGGCCTGGAATTCAAACACAGGCCATGGGACTCTAAAGCCCATGCATTACACTCTGGGCGGTGCTGTCCTCTCAGTCTTTCCAATTTAAGTCACATCAGCTACTTAGCACATCTTTCTTTGGCACCTTCTGGCATAGGCATTATGCTAATACAGAGACTCAGTGATTTGCAGAGGAAGGAATCAAGAAAGCCTACATACATGCTGATTAGTCATCGTCAACGCGAGTTTGTGGAGTATTGGCTTGTCCTAGGTGCAATCCTGGAGACTCTGCAGGTATTAAGTTTATTTAATTCTCACAGCAAACCTTTGTAATAGGTATTAGGGTTCCCTGAATTTTATAGATTGGGAAACTGAGGCTAATAGCCTGCACAAGGGCACAGAGTTCCTAAGTAGTAATGTCTGGATTTGAACACAGAGCCACGAGGCCATGCTGCTTTGCAGGGTGGTGTAAGGCCAGAGGTCAGCATTTAGAATGGCTTTTGAGAGGGAAAAGGCCAGGGGGGAGCTGGATGCAGCCAGGAGGCGCAGCTAAGGAGAGGGTACCCTGCACACCCTTTCTGACTGGGGACGCTTATTGACTTGAATCCATGTGGCAATCCCCGACCTGCGTCTGATATTATCTCTGAGAACGGGCCTGGAACACCCATGAGAAACAGAGCACAATCATTGAGCAATGCAGCCTCAACTCTTAGGAAATGGAAAATTCTGAAAAGGAAGGTTCTAGGAGCTTGGAGAGACAGAGCCACAGGTCTGAGAGTCCCTTCCTTTTCCTTGCTCTCCCCTGCATCTGCCCTGCCTGTTCCTCCACTCTGAGCCTTTGCTGTTGCCTAGACCTGTAAATTGCAGTCCCTCCCCCCATCCCCCTCCAATTCTTGTTTGCCCGTCAAGTTCCCTCACTGTCTGTGACAGCCCTGTCCCTCCTGACCAGTGCAGAACTGGCTGTGGACACCATTTCCAGCGTCGCTCTTTTTTGTTTCACTTACGTGATTAAAAAAAAAAATTCAACTTTCATTTTAGATTCAGGAGGTACATGTGCAGGTTTTTCACTTGGATATACTGTGTGATGCTGAAGTTTGGGGTGTGAATGATCCCATCACCCAAGTAGTGAGCATAGCACTCAAAAGGTGGATTTTCAACCCTCACCCTCCTTCCATCCTCCCCCTACCAGTAATCCCCAGTGACTATTGTTGCCATCTTTATGTGCACGAGTACCCAGTGTTTGGCTTCTACTTATAAGTGAAAACATTTGATATTTTGTTTTCTGTTCCTATATTCATTTGCTTAGGTTAATGGCCTCCGGCTGTATCTGTGTTGCTGCACAGGACATGATTTGGTTCCTTTTTATGGCTGCGTAGTATTTCATGGTGTTTGTGTACTGCATTTTCTTTATTCAATCCACCGATGACGGGCACCAAGTTGGGTCTGCGTCTTTGCTATCGCGAACAGTCCTGCACTGCTCTTGAAGGGCCAGCAGAGTCTGGGTGACATCTGGGCTCTGGGGACAGACCCACCTGGATTGAATCTGGCAGAATAACCAAGACAGGGACTTAGCGAGCTCTGGATTTCATCAGAATCAGAGACTCAGAGAGGTGAAGCAAATCTCCCATTTCACACGGAGTGTTATTATCAGAGCATTCTTGTCCTGGTTCTGCTTGACCAATCTGAGCCTTTAAAATGGGACTAGTGATACCTGTGCGGACTAGAGAGATAGTGCTTACAAAGGGTGTGGAGCAGGGCACTCGGTCAACCGCCACATCAGCCCTGCTCCCCGCCCGCCCCGTGTATCTCTTCAGATGTATGTGTCTTTTTTTCTACAACGAAATCATAGGAAATTGAAGGTCAGAGGGTCTTCTTTATCATATTTCAGTAACCCCTTGCGGGGCCTTGCCTATTTAAAAAATGGCTCAAAAGATGTTGGTTAACAAAACAGCCTTCCAAAAAATGTCCAGAGCCCAAAGCAAAGTCTACAGTCCCTAGGGCCGCCATGTCAAAATGATGTCCTTGTGGCCGTAGGGGTCGGGTTTCTGGAAAAACCTATCCTGGAGACGGAGTCCAGCCCAGGGGTGTAGGGTACTAGGCAGCTGTCCCAGAAGGAGACCCCATTTTTCTTTGCTTGGCTGGTTGGAAGGGAGCTGAATAATCATTTAGGTGCTCGTTGCGACAGGCAGCCTCAGATGACCTGGATATTCATGTGGCTAATTATGTGGATTGCTTCACCAGGAGATGGGAGATGGGATTGGCCCCAGGAGTCCAGTGGGAAGGCCCCGTGGGACCCAGCCCCTGGTGTGCTCACTGCTGCTCTGTCTGGGAAAGCTGAGGTGCCCCGGCCAGTTAGTTCCTGAAGTGGCTGGTCCCTCCCAGCTGCTCTGAGTGACAGTCTGCATCTCTGGGATGATCTTGGTGTGGCTACAGAGGGAGAGATGGGGCCTCCGGGAGGAGAAAGCCGGGGCCAGGTAGAGTGGTGCTGACAGATGGCTTGATAATGATTAAAAGGTGCACCTCCCAGGCAAGCAGGAAAATGTCACCCCCTGGAAACAGAGGAAGGAAAACTGCCGAGGATGTGTCTTTGTCAGGTACCACATCTGATCCAGAGATGGGGAGTCCGGCTTTGCCTTCCAACTTGGCTTCGCCTCATTTCTGGCTCTGCAAGAAATAAAGGATTGGGTTGTATTTCCCTTTCCCTATGGCTGTAATTGAACACACCTATAAAGTCCTATCAGGATTAGTGATTAAATATTTATTTATCTGTCTATTTATCATCTATATTTCTTTCTTTCTTTTTTTTTTCTTTTGAGGTGGAGTCTTGCTCTGTCGCCCAGGCTGGCGTGCTGTGGCGTGATCTCGGCTCACTGCAATCTTCACCTCCCAGATTCAGGTGATTCTCCTGCCTCAGCCTCCTGAATAGCTGGGATTACAGGCACCCACCACCACATCCAGCTAATTTTTATATTTTTAGTAGAGGCCGGGTTTCACCATGTTGGCCAGGCTGATCTCGAACTCCTGACCTCAGGTGACCCACCTGGCTTGGCCTCTCAAAGTGCTGGGATTACAGTTGTGAGCCACCATGCCTGGCTGTCATCTATATTTCTATTTCCTTTCTTTTTTTCAATCAATTGATTAATTTACCTAGCAATCTATCTATCATGTACCTACCTATCTACCTAACTTTCATCAGTCAACATACGGTCTCATATTGGGTCTTAAAAAAAAAAAAAGAAAACCAAATACCAGTGCCATTTACAAAGCTGTTGATGGTATTTTAGAGTGGATCAGCAACTACAAATTAGCAGAACAAATCTGGTTTATTTTTCGGTATCTCTCCCTTCATTACACAAAGCTTGTAGGGTCTTCTTTTCAAAGAGAGTGGATTTGAGATTTGAGCAAACTCGGCTCAAAAGCCAGTCATCATGTCTAGTCAGTTAAGCAGAAATGAGCCCCCAACTTTGGAAAGTGCCTCTAAGCCCACTCTCAGAAAACCACATGCTGTATCTGCTAACTCCTTTTTTTGTTGTTGTTGTTCCCTGGATTTTTGCAAGCATCTTTGACTTCAGGAAACACTTGTTGTGTTTACACCTATTAAGAATTTTTTTACAAGTGGATGGGTGCAGTAGTTTTCCCCTGTAATCACAGCCCTTTGGGAGGTCGAGGCAGGTGGATCATAAGGTCAGGAGATCGAGACCATCCTGGCTAACATGGTGAAACTAAAAATACAAAAAATCAGCCAGGCATGGTGGCATGTGCCTGTAGTCCTAGCTACTCAGAAGGCTGAGGCAGGAGACTTGCTTGAACCCGGGAGGCAGAGGTTGCAGTGACCCGAGATTGCACCACTGCATTCCAGCCTGGGTGACAGAGTGAGACACTGTCTCAAAAAAGAAAAAAAATTTTTTTTACAAGTTTTGAGAAAGCACTGCATTGGGTGAAATTGACATGGCTTTGGTGATGTTTCGGGGGATGAGGATAAGGAACGCGCAAACCAGAATGAGCTTGGCTTTCTCTTCTTTTAGAGCCGGAGAGCCTATTGCTTTTTGAGGATAAGGCACTACAAGCTCCTTTATCATGCTAGGCTGGAAAATGTTTCTCCTTCCCTTGCAAGTTTCTTCCTCCCTCCAGCTGTTAGATGAGGCAAAACATGAAGCCTTAAGCATGATGATTCTTGGTCTCCAGTAGATGCTAAATAAATGCTGCCTGTTGCCTCTCTTTGGCGCCTGATCTCTCATCATCATCATGACAGCGTATCTCCCCACTGATGGACTGAAAGATGCCATACTGATTATTAACAGCCTTTATTTATTTTTTGGCAAGGTTGGTGTGTGTGATCGGGACAAATATTGATTGTAAGTGGTACCCTGATTTCAGCAATGTTAGGGTTCAGAAACAAACCACACATCTTAGAATCAAAGGGACTCAGCAGCATTTTCAGGTGGACTCAGAAGCAACATTGTTCAGAAAAAGAGGCACAGGTCAGGGTCTTGGTAGGACTTGATTTGTCTGTTTTCTAAGGACATTTTTCCTGTGGCTTCTAAGACACAATTTTCTTTTTCTCTTACCTTGTTACCGATGTGTTTTTTTCTCCACCACCTTTGCTGGGTCCTCCTCACCGTCTGCTTTCCTGTTGCGGTGCCCCAGGGCTCAGTCCTGAGTCCTTGTCTTCTGTGTTTGCATTATGTCCTCAGATGATCCAATCCAGCTTCTTGGTTTTAAATATCATCTGTACACGGGATGACTCCCAACACATTTGTTTTGACAGCTTCACTTGGACACCTTAGACGCTCCTCAGGCCTAACAGAGTCAGAAGCAAACTTTGCGTTTTCCTCCACAAACCTGCTCCCCTTTTCACTTAATGACACCCAAGGGCTCAAGCCCCAAACCAAAGAGCTGTCCTGGGCTTAGGTCTCTCACATCCTGCGTTTGAACCACCAGCTGATTCAATCAATTTTACTTTCAGAATATAGCCCTTCATTTCTCTCTCTCTCTCTATGTGTATGTATGTATGTATTTATATACATAGTTTAGTTATATATATACAAAAATATATAATATATATAAAATATATAAAATATAAAATATATAAAAATATATATGAAAATATATAATATATAAATACATATGATATATATAAAATATACAAAATATTTTATATATATATAAAACTAAAGCTCAGCACCATTCACAAAGCTGCAGATGGCATTTTACAGTGCCAGCCTGGCCCCAGGTGTCTTTAACTTCCATCTAGGCTGTTATGGTGCCTTCCAATGGGGGTCCCAACTCCCATCCTCACCTTGTAGAAGCCACACAGCAGGCCAAGGAATCCTCAAAGACTGAAATCAGATGATGTCACTCGTGATTCCAAGCTCTGCCTAGAAGGATTGGTGGACAGTCCTATGGAGAGGACAGAAGTATATTTTATAAATGTTTATAATGTTTTACGCTTTATATATTTTTAAGGCAAACTAGTTATTTTGTGCTATTTTAAAAAATTTATTTAAATTTGAGATGGAGTCTTGCCCTGTTACCCAGGTTGGAGTGCAGTGACGTGATCTCGGCTCACTGCAATCTCCACCTCCCTGGTTCAGGCAATTCCCCTGCCTCAGCCTCCTGCATAGCTGGGACTACAGATGCACACCGCCATGCCCAGAAAATTTTTTGTATTTTTTAGTAGAGACGGGGTTTCACTGTGTTTGCCAGGATGGTCTCTGTCTCCTGATCTTGTGATTCGCCTGTCTTGACCTCCCAAAGTGCCGGGATTACAGGCGTGAGCCACTGTGCCTGGCCTTTTTTTTAAGAAGTAAATGTTTTATTATTCTTCCATCTAAATTTCAGTACTACAAGGACAGTAAAACAATGATACACTAAAAAAATATGCAGCAATAAACATTTGTTTAAAAGAATGATAGAATAAATAAAACTACCAAAAAAAAA
>NW_016107383.1:11477419-11479045 GCF_001604975.1 Cebus imitator
AGGAAATCATATAACCCCATTCTGAAATCCCAAGAAGTCCTGGAATACAGAAATGCCTCCGTCACTATTCACAGGATGCACTGCAGACTATTTGCTTAATATTGTCCTGGGATTACTTTCTAAAATTAGTAACTGCTTACAGCTTGATTGTAGCGCAAAATTAAAATCACTCTAACTTCATCTGAAGTTAGTTTGGGAAGAGGTATTAGAATGAACATTCTGCTGGTAAGGATGTCGTAGAGCCTGAAAGATTCAGAGACTGGCCTGAGGTCACTCAGTAAGGTTTTGGCAGAGCTGTGGGGCTAGAACTCAGGAATCTTTGTCCCTGTTTAGGCAAATTGGCAGTATAGTGGGCTACCTATTTTGTCAAATATAACTGAGTATCAGTGGTGAGATGCTGCTGTGGGATGGATGTGACATCCGTGAAGAATGTATGGACCATCCTGCTCCATTCTGGACCTCCTTGGACTGGGTGGATGCGGGGTGGTGCTAGGGAGGTGGGAACCCATGTTAAGGAGGCAGGTGTGAAGAGAAGTAGGGTCCCTGGGACCCACACCCCTTCTTGCTGCCCTGGTCACCAGGCTGAAGCTGTGTTAGCTTTGGCATGGTGCTTTCCCTCTATTCCACTATTGGAATTAAAAAAATTTGGGGCTGGGCGCTGTGGCTCACATCTGTAATCCTAGCACTCTGGGAGGCCAAGGCGGCTAGATTACCTGAGCTCTGGAGTCTGAGACCAGCCTGGGCAACATGGTGAAACTGTGTCTCTACTAATATGCAAAAAAATTAGCTGGGCATGGTGGTGTGCACCTTTATTCTCATCTACTCAGGAGGCTGAGGCAGAAGAATTGCTCGAACCCAAGAAGCAGAAGTTGCAGTGAGCCGAGATCCCGCCATTGCACTCCAGCCAGGGTGACAGAGCGAGATTCCATCTCAAAAATAAGTTTTTTTTTTTTGGTAGAGACAGGGTCTGACTATGTTGCCCAGGCTGGTCTCAAACCCCTGAGCTCAGGCAATCCTTCCACCTTGGCCTCCCCAAATGTTGGGATTACTGATGTGAGCCACCATGCCTGGCCTTTATTAGAATTTTTTAAGCGGCTAGGCATGGTGGCTCACGTCTGTAATCCCAGCACTTTGGGAGGCCAAGGCCAGCAGATTACCTGAGGTTAGGAGTTCAAGATCAGCCTGGCCAATGTGGCAAAACCCTGTTTCTACTAAAAAATACAAAAATTAGCCTGGCATGTTGCCTGTAGTCCCAGCTACTCAGGAGTCTGAGGCAGGAGAATGGCTTGAACCCAGAGGTGGAGGTTGCAGGGAGCTGAGATTATGCTACTGCACTCCAGCCTGGATGACAGAGCAAGACTCTGCTTCAAAAAAAAAAAGGAATTAAAAAAATAACACATGTATTACTTTTGTAATAATAATGATGATGATTTAAAAATGTCCCACTGGGCCGGGTGCGGTGGCTCAAGCCTGTAATCCCAGCACTTTGGGAGGCCGAGGCGGGTGGATCACGAGGTCAAGAGATGGAGACCATCCTGTTCAACATGGTGAAACCCCGTCTCTACTAAAAAAATACAAAAAATCAGCTGGGCATGGTGGCGCGTGCCTGTAATCCCAGCTACTCAG
>NW_016107383.1:11479125-11496440 GCF_001604975.1 Cebus imitator
AAAAAAAAAAAAAAAGTCCCACCAACCTCAATGAAGCGTTAGGAAGAGCAGTAGTGAAACAGACATGTAAAGCCCCTAATACCAGGCTCATAGAAGATCTTAGGCCAGTATCAACACATTCTAAGTATAGTCTTCATCTTCTCATCTAAAGAAGGGGATTGGCATGGGAAAGGGGAGGGTGATGAACCGAGCAGAGTCACTTCCTCTCCCCGGCATAGGTCCTGCATCAGTTCCCTGCCTTTTCTCCGGCAGGGTGTTTGCCTTTTCAAGGCAGCAGCAAGTAGTGTCCCAGGGATGGGGGAGGGGAGATCTCTACTCAGGTGGGCTGTGGCTTTCCCATCTCCACACTTACGTTGACTCAGTTTCCTCCGCTAGAATGCCCTCCTGCACTTTCCCTTATTGCAATTCATTCGTTCATTCATTCATTCATGCATACAATAAGCATTTATTAAATAGCACTCACAAAGAACTAGATATTAGCTATCAGGCCCCAGGCATGAGAATAATCATAAAAGTCATGGGTCTTCCCTCAAAGAGGTTAGAACTCAGAAGAGGAAAACAGATGTCTGAACAGTAAGTGTGCCACAGCAGAGTAATACATGGATGGACGAGGGAAGTGTTAGTGGGCCCCACTATTTTATTTTGCATTTTTAGAGACGGTCTCACTCCATCACTCATGGAATGCAGTGGCACTATCTTGGCTCACTGCAGCCTTGACCCACTAGACTGAAGTGAACCTCCTCTCACCTGAGTCCTTGAAGTAGCTGGGACCACAAGCATGTGCCACCATGCCAGGCTACATTTTGGGATTTTTGTAGAGATGGGGTTTTGCTATGTTGCCCAGGCTGGTCTCGAACTCCTGCACTCAGGCCATCTGATTGTCCCTCTGTATTTAATTTCCTCATCTCTAAAGTGGGAAGGGCAGAACTCCCCCTCTCATGGGGCTATTGTGAAAACTGAAATGAGTTCATGAACACTTTGGAGTGCTCAGAGCAGCAAGGGCTGTGTCAGTGCCAGCAGGCTGATGCCACCATCAACCTGGGAGCTGCCATTGCAGGAAGGTCATCCCTTTAGAGGCTGGGTCTCCTTCCAGTGGTTTCTCTACCTGGTGCCTCCAGTAAGTTATTCATTTTTTTTTTTTTCTGGGCTCACACAAAGTGTTCCCAAAGCCCGTGTACCTGGTGGATCCTTCTGAAAAGTTTGGTGGAAGGAATAAACCTCTCTGTCTTAGTTTCCTCAACCGTACAGTGAAGAAGCTATAATATGCCCTGTATACTTCATGGAGCTCTCATGGAAATAACATGAGAACAGTGTGCCATTAATCCTGTGAAACAGGGAGGGGGCCAGGATCATCTATCATTTTACAAAATGGAAAACTCCCCCAGAGATGTTTAGTGACCTGTCTAAGGTTGCACAGCCAGCCAGAGGCAGTTGGAAAATATTTCTCTGAACTTTGACCTACAGTTTCCCTTCCCTCCTGCGCCCTTCTACCCCCCGACAAATAAGCCATGGACAAGACTGCTTTCTAGTTTCATCTCCAGGGATTCTGTTTCCTTCATTTGGTACTGGTCACGAGGCTTTGGTAAGGTGACTGGTACTCAGGCAGCCCACCAGAACTCAGTGTCTTTCTCCCAGCCTCCCATCGGATGGCTGGGGCCCTCTCTCTCCCCCATACCCCTTCATCCTTTTTTGAAACACATAGAAAAGGGTCGGGAAGATGGGTTCTCTTCGGGCTACAGATGTTTACTGGGTCAGGCTGAGGGATTGCAAAATGGAGATTGGGAAAGGGTGCAGAGGGCAGGACCCAGGATCTCAGGGCTAGGGTTGGACCCCAACAGACCCTAAGGCCATGGCCCAGCGCCCTGCCAATCTAGGTGATAGGCGTTCCTCAGATCCATCACTTCCCAGGGCAGCGAAGCTCTGAGGGCCCCGTAGAGCCCACAGCCCAGGTGGTTGCGGGCTTGAGGCACGTAGAGCGATGCCTGGCATCTAGTGAGTGCTCGCCTATGCTGGCTCCTGTCATTACTGAGTTCTCTGTGGCTGGCATTGCCGTCTACCAGCTCCATCAGAACACGGCCCACCTGCACCCCATGCTGCCTCCCTTGGTGACTGGTCTCATCATGCACCCACAGGAGGGTAAAACTGGCTCTTTGGACACGCCGACATCCCGAGATGGGCAGGGGGAGCTCTCAGATCTTAAAATAGCTTCTGGTTAAGACTTGGCTTCTTTCCTTTGAGTTGAGGGTTCACTGGGCTATTTGGAGACTCTGGAGTCTACACTGAGCAGGTTTCAACAGTAAAATGTGTCCCTTCATTCCAAGAACTTAGATGTTGGATGGAGGCAATGGACATGGACACGTGGTGGAAGCAGCAGGTGGAAGAGAATCCGCTCAGAAGTTCAGAAGCCTGGACTCTCATACCAATCACATGACTCGCCCCTTCAGTTTCCCAGAATAGCGGCCACAGTTCCTGAATCCCTCTTGAGGGGTCTTGGAAAGGCTCCAATGATGTGCTGAGCAGAAGCGGGGAATTGACTTCCAAGCTCTGCCACCTCTTAGCTTTGTGGTGGAGTACGCCTTCCCCGAGCCTCAGTGTTTTCAGCTGTGTGATGGGAGATTACAACACCAACTGCCAGGGGTGGATGCAGGCGGTGTGCAGACTCCCTTCGTGCATTCACTGCTGTGATGAAAGGTAGAAGGTGGTGTCGAGGTCCTCAAATGGGCGTCCATGAGGACTTGCACGCACTGTGACAACCCCAGAGAATGGTTAGTCTTTTATACTCCTTCATCTGGATTTAAGAGCAGTCTGGCATGAGGTGTCACTTTGCACTGTGTGTACAAGTCTCCCTAGGGAGACAGGTCTAGCACCAGATACTCGGGCAAATGCTGCCCAGTAAACCACACTGGTCAAGAATGTGGATTCTGGAGCCAGACTGACTAGGTTCAAATCCCGGCTTGGCCTCTTCCTAGTTGGGTAACATTAAGCAAGTCTGTTAACCTGTCTGTATTTTATTTCCTAATCTCTAAAGTGGGGAGAGGAGCAGTGCCCTCCCCCATCCCATAGGGCTATTGTGAAAAGTGAAATGAGTTAATGAATGTTTCAGAGCACTTGGAACGGTGAGTTGTATCAGTGCTTGGGAAGCAAAATAACTGACGGGTCATCCTGGGCCCTTCTTCAAGGCCAGCTCCCTATGACTGGCCACTGTCACTGGGTGTAGACAGGGAGAAAGCAGACTTTTATTATTTATTTATTTTTGAGACGGAGTCTCACCCTGTCACCTAGGCTGGAGTGCAGTGGCGCAATCTCAGGTCACTGCAACCTCTGCCTCCCAGGTTCAAGCGATTGTCCTGCCTCAGTCTCGGGGGTAGCTGGGATTACAGACATGCACATTTGGCTATTTTTTTTTTTTTTTTTTTTTTTTTTTTTAGTAGAGACAGGGTTTCACCATGTTGGCCAGGCTGGTCTCGAACTCCTGACCTCAAGTGATCTGCCTGCTTTGGCCTCCCCAAGTGCTGGGATTACAGGTGAGAGCCACCGTGCCCAGACTTATTTTTAATTTTTTAATATTTTTTTTGCAGAGATGGAGGCCTCACTATATTACCCAGGCTGGTCTCAAACTCCTACCCTCAAATGATCCTTCTGCCTCGACCTCCCAAACTGTTGGGATTACAGGTGTGAGCCACCGTGCCTGGCCAGAAAGCAGGTGTTTAATCACTGTCAGCCTCAGACGGTTTGATGAGAAAAACAGGAAGGTGGAGATGGCTTGCCTACTTTGGGCTTTACCTTAAGTAAGAAATGAGGTTTGCTTCCTGCACCTACCACTTTGGGGAATATTTGTCTTTTGGCAACAGGTAACCAGAGTGGGTCAAACTGGGGCACTGCCCGGTGCACACACACACCGCCCTGCCCAGTCTCTGGTTTAAGCTCTTCTGGCCATCAGTTCAGGCAGGGCAGGAAGATTTTCACAAAGCAGGCAGGTCCCAGGCCCCCAGGCCCCAGGGGCTGGCCTAAAGCAGAATGAGCATGGGACTCAGAGTCCAAAGACCTGATTCCGGTTTAGGCCTAGCTTTGGTTCTGGGACAATGTCCTCGAAGCCCTCTGAGCTTAAGTCTGACCTTTGGTAAAATGGGAATTGTCATTAACACACCATTGGAGATCATAGATGCGAACGTGTTGTAAACAGGAAATCTCAGTATGTTTAGAACAGTGGGCAAGGGGTTATCGGTGAGTAGAACATCCGGGGCACCAGGCAACTGTCTGCTGTGAGATTTCTGCACAGCCTGACCTCAGGAGGCCTCCAGACCTTCAGTTCCTGGTGTTGAGGCTCAGGAAAACCTTACATGCTGGAACTTGGCAGGCAGATGACTGGCCATGGGCATTGTAGGGTGAGGCCATCCCCATGAACTGCAGTCAGGAGACCTGAGTTCTCCTCTGGTTTCTGCCACTGTGTGGCTTTGGGGAGGTCACTTCTTTGTGCACCATCTCAACTGCTGTGAAATGAGAGGATGGTAGCTGGAAGCAATGCAGTCTGGCGAGGTAGAGACTAACCAGGTAATAGATGTGAAATAATTTTGCATACCATAGGGATCGCAGCATGGAAACAGCCCTGCCTCTGGAGCAAGCATGCTGTGTGACCTTGGGCAAGTCACTGCTCCTCTCTGAGCCTCATTTTCTTCATCTGTAAACTGAGAGTCTGGGACCGCATCAGTAGTTCTCAAACTGGATACACGTTAGAATTAACCTGGGCTGGGCAAGGTGGCTCACGCCTGTAATCCCAGCACTTTGGGAGGCTGAGGCGGGCAGATCCCTTGAGTGCAGGAGTTCGAGACCAGCCTGGACAACACAATTAAGACCATATCTCTACAAAAAAAAAAATACAAAAATTAGCCAGGCATGGTGGTACTCGCCTGTAGCCCCAGCTACTTGGGAGGCTGAAGTGGGAAGATTGCTTGAGCCCACGAGGCCAGGGCTGCAGTGAGCCATGATTGCACCACTGTACGCCAGCTTGGGCAACACAGTGAGATTTTGTCTAGGAAAAAAAGAATCAACCTGAGGGGATGGATATAGGAGATGCCAATGCCCCCCTCCCCTCCATCCCAGAACCACTTGAGCAGAATATCTGGGATGAGGCATTAGGGTTATTTATAAGCTACTCAGATAGTTGCCAATGTGGAATCAGGATTGGGAATATCTGATCCAGGCGATACAAGAGGTTTCTTTTGGCTTGAGCTTGTTTGATTTCTAGGAATTTCATGGGGTATGGTGGTCACAGATGCCCCCAACATGGGGACCACCATCCTCCTCCCTGCTGAGAATGAGAAATTCCTACCCAAGCACATGGAGCCTGTGATCTCAACTCTGGCTATGCGCTAGAATTTCCTAGGAAGCTTTTAAAAGCCTTTCATGACTTGACCCCACCCAAAGCAAGTGAATACAATCTTTGCGGATGGGTCATCCCTATTTTTAAAAAGCTCCCCAGGTGATTCTAACGTGCAAGCAAAGTGGAAAACCACTGCTCTGAGAACAGCCAATGAGCCAAGAAAACAGCCCTCCTCCTGCCTCTTCCTTTTCTTCCTCCGAATGCTCATAGTTTGGTGTGGGTCGCCAACTTTCTTACCCCAGACAGCATGCTCTGAGTGAGGCAAATGTTTAGTGGCTAAAAGCATGGACTCTGAAGCCAGGTGGGTTTCAGTTCCAACCCTATCATCTTAGCAGCTGTGTGGCTTAGGAAAAATCATGTGAGCTTTCTGAGCCTCAGTTTCCCTATTTGTAATATAGGGCTTATGATAGTGTCCACTTCATGGAACTGTGGAGATTGAATGAGTTCAAGCATAGAAAGTCCATAGAACAAGGCTTGATGCATGGTGAGTATCAGCTGTAATTTGAGAGCAGGGCGTGCGTCTAGTTCACGTCTAGACCCTAGCGTTAGAGTCTGATGGCGCCAACGACGATGTGTTAAATTGGATTTAAGAGGAGCCTATTTGTAAAAGATAGATAGGGTCATGACCCGTAGTTCTAGATATCCTGTCTTGACCTTATTTCCCATAAAGCTTGTTTGCTAGTCCTGCAGTTATTCTCGGTTGTGGATCAGAATCACTGAGAAAGCCTTTGAAAATGCAGATTACCAGGCCCAATCCCCTCCCACTTCCCCATCACAATCAAAGTTCTCATTCAGCAGGGCCTTGGGATTTGGACACGCTCCTCAAGTGACTTTAATGTTCACCCAGGGCTGAGAAACATGGGACTCAGTAACTCGTGAGCCTGTTGGTTCACTTTTGTACACACATTCGTGAATTGCAGGGAAGACCTCTGTCAGTCTGGGGCTCTGGATTGTTGATTCAGAAAATACAACTTCACCAGATTATTTTCTCTGCTGGGGAGTTTTCCATGGAGCCATTTATATTCTTTTGCCTTGTAGTAGCTTGAAAAATGCATTTTTTGGCAATTCCTATCAAGAGGCAGAAACTGTTTTCCTCTTCTTGACCCTGTGCTGGACCTCTGAGTTGCTCTGACCAGCAGGTTCTGTGGCTTTCAACTTCACTTTTTGGAAGGCTCTCCTGAGACCACTAGGTAGGGGAGGCATTTAGCAGACTGGAGGATGAGAGACCATGTGGAGGCGAGCCGAGGTGCCCAGCCAACAGCCAGCACCGGACTCATGAGTGAGGCTATCTTTCACTTTCTGACCAGAGTCCCTTGCACTGACCATCCAGCAAATACAGCCATGTGAGTGAGACCAGGCAGAATCAGCAGAAGAACTGTCTGGCCAACCAGCAGAATTGTGAGAAATAAGAAATTGTCATTTTAAACCAGTATGTTTGGATCTGTTACATGGTAATAGATACCAGAAATAGGCCTTATCCACCCCTTTCAATCCCCGATCTGTATCAGCAGGGAAGGTAGCCAGAATAAGGGGTAAAATGGATGAAGTGGAACACTAACTCTCCGATGCCCTGAAGGTTGAACCTGTGTCCCAGGTTAGCCTAAGAAGCCAAATAGCCCCAGATGCCCATGTTTGGGTAACGGAGGCCAGGGCGCTGCAGACCTCACCTCGCTGTTGGCCTTTGGAAGCCTCATCTTGTAGGTGACCTTAGGCTCCAACTGTCCTCAGCACCTTCTGTCTGTATTTGTGACAGTATCCGTTCTGTGGCCATTGGGTCTTGGGAAAACTTGGTGCAATCATAAATGAGTTAAATGCTATCTGATCATAAGCCAGAGGGCCTGTTTTCATTTTCAAAACTCTGTGTGTCAGTGGCTGTAATGCAATGTCCAGCAATGTCTTGAGCAAGTGACCGGCAGGGGACATAGGATGCTGTTTACTCAAGATAGCCCATCACGCAAAAGCAGCTTGCCTAACCGGGTTTGTAAGCGATTATTACGAGACCACCATTGCAACAGGGATTGCCCTGGGTGATGGTCCCAGGAAGGGGCTGGTCCCCTCAGGCCACATTTGGGGCTATCTCCCTCTTTCTGGCGCCCTCTGGGACCCTGGGTCTCTGGCAAAGAGCAGAGAAAAAGCATTGTTGGGAAATCCGGCTCAGATGTGGAGTTGTCCTTGTAAGGAAGGGTGCCCTGGGGAGAAAGGCTTCATGCTACCGTGACAGGAGACAGCCTCCGGTGTCAGAGGAGGCTGCAGGGGTGGCTGGATGTGCAGAAGCGGAGGACAGCGTGGTATGGTTGCTGAGCAAGAACATGGTGACTTGGGCTTTTGAAAGGCTTGGTCTGGGTAATGGTTCTACGAGTTCGGGAGTGGTCACTATTTCTGCAGCACCAAAACCGTGATGGGTGGGTGACCGCGCGCATATGGCTGGCCCTGTGAGTATTTTCCTGAAGGTCAAGCTATTAAATCCTTTATCCTTTTCACCCCTTTCCTCTTGGCCAAGATCTGAGGTACAATCACCACCACCACCACCACCACCACCACCACCATCACCATCATCACCACCACCATATCCTCCTGTATCTGAACAGCTTCTTGAGATTTAAAAGCTCTTTCACATGGTTTCTCAATTAATCCTCACAGCAACTCCAAGAGATAAGCATCATGACATCCACTTTATACCTGGTAAAATTGAGACTCAGAGACGTTAAATAAGACTCTCTCATTCAGTGTGTCCCATAGAAATAGAAAGTGGGCCGGAAATGAGAGCTACATATGTAATTTGACATTTTAAAAAGTAAAATTAATTTCAACAATATATTTTAACCCAATAGATCAAAAATATTATTTCAACATGCAATCAATATAAAAATTATTGAACAATTTCACATACTTTTTCATATGGAGTCCTTGAATTAAAAGTAATTAAAAACTAAAAAGTAAAATTAGTCAAATAAATTAAAAATTAGTTAATTTAAAAAGTGAAATTTCATAAATAAAAAGTAAAATTAATTTCAATACTATATTTTAACCTAATAGATCAAAAATATTTCACACAATCAATATAAAAATTATTGAGCAATTTTACATCCTTTTTTCATTTAAAGTCTTTGAAGTCTGGGGCATATTTTGTACTTATAGAACATCTCAATTTGGACTAGTAAATTTTAAGTGCTCAGCAGCCATCGATGGCTAGTGGCTGCTGTGTTGGAAGACACAATTCTCGATATTTTTCTCCTTCCTCAAAGCTTCTTTGCTCTTCCATAATATGCATCATCTTTTCTCCGTTTCTAAAAGCGGAGTGCTTGGGCCATGGCATTTCCAAGGCCTTTTTCAGTTCTAAGGCTTTCTGATTCCAGAACAAAGCCAGAATTCTGCTCAGGCTCCGCTTAGACCCATGACACAGAGGGTCCCAGACATACGGAGAAAGAACTGTGAAAACGTTCATACCAGAAGTTTATGCTTCTTCCCCCATGGCCCACAGGGGCAGACAGTGACAGATACGCAGACACATGGACAGGAGGACTTGTAGGCTCCCAGATACGGTTGTATGACCCACAGGAACAAAGACAGGTGCAGACACAGCACCCCGGGGGTGTTCTGAGCATGTTCTTTGTGTTATTGCGTGTAACTCTGATGTTGTGGGGAAGTCATCCTGCCCCTTATGGGCCAGAAGAAGTTGCCACAGACACCCCAAACCCCAGCTCCAATCCATCTCCTCCATTTCGTTTTTTGTATGTAGATAGGCACGTGTATGCACACAGGCCACCCTCTGTGTGGATATTGGGTCACTGCAGAAAAACTGTTTCTGGCCATGGGCTGTGATTAAGGAAAGTTTGACTGTCCCAGCCCAAGAGAGTGCTCATGACCCTACCCAGCCACCTTGGTGACTGCCTCCTCAGCCACTTTGATACCGCCTCCATTTCTCCAACTGTCAAATGATGTGCTTGTTCCTTAGAGCCAATCTCTCAAATCCTCCATTTCTTTCTGCTTTTTTTTTTTTTTTTTTTTGAGATGGAGTCTCGTTCTGTCACCCAGGCTGGAGTGCAGTGGCGCAATCTTGGCTCACTGTAGCCTTTGCCTCCTGGGTTCAAGTGACTCTCCTGCCTCAGCCTCCCAAGTAGCTGGGATTACAGGCACCTGCCACCATACCTGGCTAATTTTTTATTTTTAATAGAGATGAGGTTTCACCATGTTGGCCAGGCTGGTCTCGAACTCCTGACCTCAGGTGATCACACACCTCGGCCTCCCAAAGTGCTAGGCTTACAGGTGTAAGCCACCGTGCCTGGACCAAATCCTCCATTTCTTTGCTCATGGCGCTACAAAGCTCTCCCAGGATTTTTTTTTTCTTTCCATGTGCAACCTCATAGCTCTTTCTTTGGTCTCTGTATGTCACAAAACTGTAGGAGATGTTCCTGAAGATTTTCTGGGTTTTTCCTTTCCCCTCCCATTGTCCAGCACCTCCCTGGTTACTGTAGACCCTCCAAGTCCCCTCCCAGTCTCACCTTGCCTCCTGAGTAGCTATCAGGTATGTATAATCCCTTCAGAGTACCTTTCCAGAGGTCATGCAACTCTGCCCTGGTCTGCCCTGGTCTTCCTCCCCTCCCTTCAAGGCTTCTTGGTCTGGATCTGTGCCCAGCAGCCCAGTTCTCCACTGGCAGGGCAGAGCTGTGAGTGGAGTAGGTTCCTCCCTGGGTAACAGGTCATGAAATTGCTCTGTAGACAGATGGAGGTCCTGGATCTGGATGCAAAGCACAGGGGTGTCTGGTGGTAAGACATGGTACTGTAGAGTGGTGGAAGGGGGCTGGTCTGAGCCTTCTGCCCATTCCACCCCAAGGGCAGCAGCGACTCATGCTGTCTTCAGGGCAAGGTATTAATTAATTATGAGGGACAGTGGCTTTAGAAAGAAGGGTGCTGGGCTTTGGGAGGCTGAGGTGGGTGGATCACCTGAGGTTGGGAGTTCAAGACCAGCCTGACCAATATGGTAAAACCCCATCTCTATTAAAATACAAAAAGTAGCCATATGTGGCAGTGTATGCCTATAATCCCAGCTACTCAGGAGGCTGAGGCAGGAGAATCACTTGAACCCAGGAGGTGGAGGTTGCAGTGAGCTGAAATCACGCCATTGCACTCCAGCCTGGGCAACAAGAGCAAAACTATAAGAAAAAAAAAAGAAAGAAGGGTGCTGGTGTTGGGTCTGAGTGCCTGGACACATTCTCCAGTTCCCTTGCTCCCATCTAAGTGAGGGAGCCTGGCCCAGCCTCTTCAGAGGCACTGGTCACCCTGATTAGCTCACCCTGGACGGAGGATGTTCCCTGGGTGTCTCTTGGCCCCCGGAGGCATTGCCTAACACCATGTTTGCCAAATGATCCACATGGTCCAGTGTTTTGAAATGAAGTTTTTAAACAGAAGGCAAAGGCAAATTTTTTTGGGGGGGTGGTTGTTTTGTTTTCTTTGTTTTTCCCATAGAGCAGAATTTCTTTGCACCAGAGAGGGGTGTGTGATCTCAGGTAGATAAATCTGTCCTAACTCAGAAAGGAGAAGTGTGACTAGACTCTCACTGGCCTTCGGGAGAGGTCAGTTCTTTTCCTAAAGTAATTGCATGATGGTGGAGGTGGTTTCTGAAGCTCAGTTATGACGTAGGGAGGGTGAGGGAAGAGGCTGCTGGGTCCTGAGTGGTGAGGACTTGTAAAACCGCAGTGGATAATAGAATAAATGCTTCAACCAGCATTAGGATTGGGGGTGGGCGCACACAGTGGACGTTGGTGTTGGGAGGGTTGTTCTTGGGGGTGCGGGGAGTGGGAGAGTGTTATATGGGACAGTGGTATTACACGGTGGTGCTTAGGTGGGACTTGGGGTGTATATGTGTTTTGTTTGGGGTGTAGCATTAGAATTTGAATAGTGCGTGAAGAATGCATTCAGGCCAGATGTGGTGGCATAGCCTGTAATTCCAGCACTTTGGGAGGCCCAGGCAGGAAGATTGCTGGAGTTCCAGACCAGCCTAGGCAACATGGGAAAACCCGTGTCTACAAAAAATATGTATATACAAAAATTAGCTGGGCGTGGTGGCATGTGCCTGTGGTCCCAGCTACTTGGGAGGCTAAGGTAGGAGGATTGCTTGAGCCTGGGGAGGTAGAGGCTGCAGTGAGACGTGATCGTGTCACTGCACTCCAGCCTGGGTAACAGAGTGAAACCCTGTCTCAGAAAAAAAAAAAGTGCATTCAGCAGAAAGCTATAGAAAACCCGGTCCCTAGCAGCTTACATAATTAGGGGATTGTTTTCCTCACAAAACAAGAAATCTGGAGGTAGACAGGCAAGAGCTGGTGCAGAAACTCAACCATGGCACCGAGATCCAGGCTCTTTTCATCTTCTGCTGTAGCATCGTAGAGTATTGACTTTCATCCTTCCGGGAAGGGGCTGCTGTACCCGCAGGCCTCATGGCCATAGGCAAGGCAGGAGGAAGGAGCAGGACATCACACCAGCTGGGGCTGTTTACTTTTATTGGGAAAGTCATAAACTTTCCCAGATGCCTCTTCCTTCCCAGTAGACTTCTGCTTAGATTTTGATGGTCATGACTGGGCCACACGGTGACCCTTTACTGTAAGGGAGAGGGGAAAGCTGCAAATTTAATTTCCCAGCCTTTCTAATAGAGGAGGACATGGGAGAAGGAGGTTGGGGGTGGGCAGGGCATAGATGGGCCAAACTCCAGTGCTGCTGTGAAGGGGAGATTGACATGCACATGGGGGAGACTGACATGCACATGGGGGAGGGTTGCAGGCGGGTGAGAAGATTAGGAAGAAACAGACATTATGCATCGAACTCTGCCAGCCACCGGTCCTTGGCAAGTTACTCACCTTTTCTAAGCTTTGATCCCGTGCATGTCTGTGCCTTCCTCGAAGGGCAGATGTGCTAGTGTGTGCAATGCTTAGCACGGGCCCCGTCACTTAGTAGGCATGCGGAAATGGATTTATTTTTATTCTTTGTGTGAATGTATGTGGGGGTTTGGGGGATTGTGGGTGGGCTTAGCAAGGAGGGAGGGGCATTCGAAGGCTTCCTCCATTTACACACATACACACACACACACACACACACACACACAATTGGAGACAGTGTCTCACTCTGTCACCCAGGTTGGGGCGTGATCTCGGCTCACTGCAACCTCTGCTTCCTGGGTTCAAGCAATTCTCCTGCCTCAGCCTCCTGAGTAGCTGGGATTACAGGCACATACCATCACTCCTGGCTAATTTTTGTATTTTTTTGAAATAGAGATAGGGTTTTGTCATGTTGTCTACGCTGATCTCAAACTCCTGTCCTCGAGCCATACACCTCCTTTGGCCTCCCAAAGTGCTTGGATTACAGACGTGAGCCACTGTGCCCATCCATCCATCTATCTTGATTAAAGCTTGATCTGTACAAGCTTTAACCCCTTGGGCCCTTCTGTCTTTGTGTTTGAGGCAGGGTCTCCCCAAAGTGTTTGTTGTGAGGGAGGTGGTGGTGTTTGGCCCCTGAGTGTGGGAGAGGCAGCCAGAAGGGGCGTGGGAGTGGGGAGTGGGGACCTGGGGAGTTGCACGCACCTTTCCATAAGAGCCAGCGGGTACCAGGTAGGGGCACTTTCTTCAGGATCTTGAGGTTCCTCCAACAGACCTAGAAGGTAAACCTGTCATCAACCTCACCCAAAAAGCTAGGAAGCCAAGGCTCAGTGAGTGGGAGTGAGTTGCCCAGGATGCCCCAGCTGTCTGAGTGTGGGATCTGGGAGCACAGAGGAGAGCTCAGGGCATGCGGGGGGTGGAGAGTCAGCAAGGCGGGGGGCTCCAGTGTGGGCCAGGCATGGAGACCAGGGGTTGAGAGGGGAGGCTCCCAGCTTCTCAGCATGGGCCTTGAGGAGACTGAGGTGATAGCAGTGGCCTTGCCTTTGTCTCCTCTGAAGGACACTGCAGAGATTAATCCTTTGTGACTCATTTCTTTTTTTTTTTTTTCTTTTTCTTTGTTTCTGGTGGCAGGGTCTCTGTTGTCTAGCCTGGAGTGCAGTGGCATAATTTCTGCTCACTACAACCTCTGCCTCCCCAGTTCAAGTGATTCTCCTGCCCCCCGAATAACTGGGATCACAGGCATGCGCCACCACACCTGGTTAATTTCTGTATTTTTGGTAGAGATAGGGTTTTGCCATGTTGGCCAGGCTGGTCTTAAACTCCTGACCTCAGGTGACCCACCTGCCTCAGCCTCCCAAAGTGCTAGGATTACAGGGGTGAGCCACTGCGCCCAGCCCTCTGTGACTCATTTCTATCTGATCCACCAGCTTTTTCCTCTGCGAGTTCTGGGGTCTGAGCATCACTGGGAGCCCTTGCTCAGAAGGTGACTTCAAAGGCCTCCCCAGGCTGGCCTCCCTGTAGCTGCTGTCTCAGAGTCTTTGTGTCATTTCAGCTCTGAGGTGGCCTTCCCCCTTTCTCATGAATCTCTGCTTTCAGAAATAAGGCACAAACCTCGCTTCCACCTGGAAGCCTTCTTTGATTGCTTCCACAGACCTGCTACTGATTGGCATTTAGAGGGAACTTGGATTCTGTAGGTGGGTCCAGCTTTACAAAATAGCCAAGTGCAGATGCTCATAGCAGACAAATGAAGGGGCTGTTCTTCACTTTACCCAAAGGTCCACTACTTGCCTTTGCTTATTTTTTTTTATTTTTTGAGGTGGAGTCTCGCTCTGTTGCCCAGGCTGGAGTGCAATGGTGAGATCTCGGCTCACTGCAACTTCTGCCTCCCGGGTTCAAGCGAATCTCCTGCCTCAGCCTCCTGAGTAGCTGGGATTACAGGTGTGCGTCACCATGCCCGGCTAATTTTTTGTATTTTTGTAGAGGTGGGGTTTCACCATGTTGGTCAGTCTGGTCTTGAACACCTGACTTCATGATCCACCCGCCTCGGCCTCCCAAAATGCTGCGATTTTAGGTGTGAGCCACCGCACCCAGCTACTTGCCTTTGCTAAATATCAATAATGCATTAGAAAATGACTTGAGATGTGAAAATTAGATTTACACCAAGATCACTATTAGGTCTAAGCTGAGGGGCACTTATGTTCATATCCACTCATTTACATGCTTTTTGAAAACATGTTGCGTCCATTTTTCCTCCCCTTTTTCTTCTGATGGGAAAAAACAACAAAAATAACATGAAAGATTTCTTTTTTTGGAAAAAAGAGAAAAAAAAACCCCACTTTTCCACCCATAAGCCCTCTTATTTTTGAACATTCCATTCTCTGTTCACATGCATGTCGACTTAAATAGCTGCGATCGTGGAGCTTTTGCTTGGCTGCTGGGCTCTGAACTTCCGGAAAGGAAATAGAGACAGATGTCATTCCCAGCAGCTAGCAGAGTGCCAGCCGATGGCAGACACTGGGTACGGGCTACTGTGATTATTGCTACTGCTAGCAGCTTGTGGAGTCGGTGGGGCCGCTGTCTTCATTTGGCAAGCATAGAAACGGCACTTGCCATTTGATCTCTACAACAGTCTTGCAGGGTAGGAATTATTCTCTCCATTTCACAGAAGAGGGAAGCAAAGTCAGTGACCTGCCTATAGATACGGAATTAGAAAGACGCACAGCTGGGAGTTGAACCCAGTCCCTCTGAGATTAGAACCCATATTCTTTTCACCACACTAGGGTTTCTCAGCCTAAGGAATATTCACATTTTGGGCTGGATAATTTTTTGCTGTGGGGGGAGGGAGCTGGCCTGTTCCTTGCAAGATGTTAGCAGCATCCCCAGCTTCTTATCCCCCGGAAGCCAGTAGCTCCCCGCTGCCCCACATCTAAGGTGTGACAACCAAACGTGTCTCCATACATTGGCAAATGTCCCCAGAGGACAAAATATGTCTAGGTTAAGAAACATTGCAATACAGCAAAGAACATAAGGCCACGCTGGGTGTTTCTTTGGTGTGCTTTTCCAGGGTCTACACTGGCTGTGCATACAGTGGGTGCCAACCCATGTGGTTGCCTGCCCTCACTTGCTAGGTCTGTAGTTGGTCCAGAGGTAGCCCAGGCTATGTAAGAGGATCTTGGCGGAGCGCGTTGGCTCACATCTGTAACCCCAGCACTTGGGAGGCTGAGGCGGGCGAATCAGTTGAAGTCAGGAGTTCGAGACCAGCCTGGCCAACACGGTGAAACCCCGACTCTACTAAAATACAAAAATTAGCTGGGCATGATGGCACGTGTCTGTAGACCCAGCTTCTTGGGAGGCTGAGGCAGGAGAATCACTTGAACTCAGGAGGTGGTGGTTGAATTGAGCCAAGGCACTCCAGCCTGGGCAACAAGAGCGAGACTCCCTTTTAAGAAAAAAAAAAAAAAAAAAGATATTGCTTCTATTTATGTGGAATGGGTTCGTCATTGTTATTTTAAGCAAATTAATAAAGATTAAAAATTTCTTATTTAAAATTTTGAATACAGCAAATATCAGTAGGTGTAATCCATAAAAATAAAGCTTGTTGCGGGCTGCCGTATTAAAGAGTGTAAAGGAGGAGAGCTGGAGAGCTCTCGCATGGCAGACACAGGCCGGGGTGTGGAGGGCGACTAGCCCAGACTCCAATTCCAGCCCCGTCCATCACCAGCTGGTTGTGAAACTTGGGAAAGGTTTTAACGTTTCCGCGGTTTTCTCATCTGTAAAATGGAAGCCTTGTGCCCTGCTGAGAGGGTGACTGTGAGAGTTTCAGCTCCTTGGTTGGAACCCGTGTCCCGCTGGAGGGTGGCTGGCTCTGGGGGAGAGCTGGGGGTGGCCCCCAGGAGTGTGCGATTAGTGGAGTCCTGCCACAGGGGTGGGGCTCTGAGTATGTTACCAGCCTCCCCCGCAAGGTAAATATGTGAGGATTGGGAAAGTTGGTCAAAGGAAAGGAATTCAGTTTGTGAAATAGCTTCAAAGGGGAATTGGAGGCAACGTGTTTTGCCTTTGATTATTGGATCGTAATCACTTTTAAGTTTTGTAAAACTGTGTTTACTGCCTCTCTCTCGCTTGCTTATTAATGAATGAAGAGGCCTTCTTGGGGTACCCAGAAGTGTGCCCTGCTGGGCTGGGGCCCACTCAGGGGAGATGGTGGTCATGTCTGTGGAGCACACAGCCTTGGGAGTCCCAAGGCTCGGACGTGGCTCTGACCGCTCAAGGGGACCAGCATTAGGTCTGACCAGCGCAGCCGAGTGGGGGGCTTGGATGCGTATACACTGTCCTGGGGCAGTCAAACAGCTCCTCTGTCAGCTGGAGATGGTACCTCTATTTTTACCACAGGAGTTATTTTGCTCAGGGCTAAGGCTCTTATTTCCTGGAAAACTTCTACCCAAGCTATGAATAAGAGAATAATTTGTCACTAGCTACTGACACTCATGGTGGACTTACTTATTTGATAGCAAAAAGCAAGGCTTGGGGCCATGTAACGCAGGACAGATAAGTGCTGAATGCCACGGGGCCCACTGAGTTTCCGGTCTCCACACCTTTGCTCTTGCTCCTCCTTCTCCTGGGGGCCGCTTTAACCCAGCCCTAGTATTAGGACCAGTGCTGGAGACGACAGGTCTAAGATCTTTAAGCGTCGGACACTTAGCATCAGTTCTCCCCATCCCTCAGCTCCCATAACTTGCCATTTGTTTTATTTGTCCCAGCTCTGGGTCCAATTCTTTTATGACTCAAGATAAATGGACTCCACTGGGCTAAATTCTGAGAAAGCCAAGTTGGAAATTTGTGTTGTAATATTCGGGAGCTTGAGTTGACCCTGAGACTATGTCCTAATCTTGATGATGCTGTTTATTTCTTTCCCTCCCTCCCTCCCTCCCTCCCTCCCTCCCTCCCTCCCTCCCTTCCTTCCTTCCTTCCTTCCTCCCTTTCTTCCTTTGTTCCTCCCCTCCTCCCTTTCTTCCCTCCTCCCCTCCTTCCCTCCTCCCTCCCTTCTCTCTCTCTCTCTTTTTTTTTTTTTT
>NW_016107383.1:11496595-11512887 GCF_001604975.1 Cebus imitator
TTTTTCGTAGTTTTAGTAGAGACGGGGTTTCACCGTGTTGACCAGGATGGTCTCGATCTCTTGACCTCATGATCCACCCGCCTCGGCCTCCCAAAGTGCTGGGATTACAGGTTTGAGCCACCGCGCCCGGCCTTTCTCTCATTATTTTTATGGAGACAAGAGTCTCTCTGTTGCCCAGGCTGGAGTGTAGTGGTGTGATCTCAGCTCACTGTAACCTCTGCCTACCAGGTTTAAGGGATTCTCGTGCCTCAGCTTTCCCTGTAGCTGGGATTACAGATTCTTGCCACCACGCTTGGCTAATTATTTTATATTTTTAGTAGCAATGAGGTTTTACCATGTTGGCCAGGCTGGTCTTGAACTCCTGATCCCAAGTGATCCACCTGCCTTGGCCTCCCAAAGTGCTGGGATTACAGGTTTGTGAGCCACCACACCCAGCCTGTTCTTCTGATGAATTTCTGATTGTTGAGCTGAGGGTTCTAGTTGGTGTAGCGGGCAGAATGATTCCCCGCCTCCCAATGTTCACATCCTAATCCCTGGAACCTGTGAATGTGCTGCCTCATATGGCACAAAGGACTTCGCAGACGTGCTTAAGTTGAGGATCTGGAGATGGAGAGATGGCCCTGGGTTTTCTCGGTGGCTCCAATGTCATCACAGGGGTCCTTAGAAGAGCGAGGCAGGAGAGTCAGAGGAGGAGACGTGGTGATGGAAGCGGAGGATGGACTGATGTGGTTGCTGGCTTTCAAGACCGAGGAAGGAGCCATGAGCCAAGAACGGGAGGTGGCCTCTCAAAGCTGGAAAAGGCAAAAGGACAGATTCTCCCCTAGAGCTTCTGGGAAGGAACACGGTCCTGCTGACACTATGACTGTAGCCCAGTGAAATCCATTTTGGACTTCTGACCTCCAGATTTGTCATAAAATAAGTTTGTGTTGTTTTAAGCTGCTAAGTTTATGGTAATTTTTTTACAGCAATGATAGAAAAAGAATTCATTTGGGAGAAGGGACTGTCAGAAGCTGATCAAGTGGCAGGTAGATACCTCTAAGAGCGCTGTGAGTTCTCCGGTGTGAATAACGCGTGGGCTCTCCTGTCCTGGAGCTGACAGTCTGGCAGTGGGACTAAGATGTCATGTGAATGAGCCTAAGGAATGGGGTGGAGTGGAAAGCACTAGGAGGAAGCTGTAAATCAGGTGCAGAGGAAGGACTTGCTGCCTCTGGTCCATGGGTTCAAGGGAGGACTCATATAGGGGGTGGTATCTGAGTTGGTTTTTGAGGGAAAGACAAGGTTCCCAGATGGGCAGAAGGAACCATGCAAAGAAAAGCACAGAAGGCTGGGTGCGATGGCTCATGCCTGTAATCCCAGCACTTTGGGAGGCTGAGGTGGGTGAATCATCTGAGGTCAGGAGTTCGAGACCAGCCTGGCTAACATGGTGAAACCCCATTTCTACTAAAAATACAAAAAACTAGCCAGGCATGGTAGTACATGCCTGTAAATCCCAGCTACTTGGGAGGCTTAGGCAGGAGAATCGCTTGAACCCAGGAGGCGGTGGTTGCAGTGAGCCCAGATCGTGCCATCGCACTCCAGCTCAGGCAACAAGAACAAAACTCCTATACACAGACACACACACACACACACACACACACACACACACACACACACGAAGAGCATGCATAGAAGTGGGAAAGTACAGTATGAATCCAGAACCCTGGGGTGGGATGTCTGTTGGTTACAAGTTGTAGAAAGCCTCAACTCACTTCATAGAGGAAGAAATCCTGAAGTTGAGTATTTCTAGTTGGCCAATATGGTGCTCAATGCTTTTGCCAGGGACTCAGTTTCTTTCTTTCTTTTTTTTTTTTTTAAGACATGGTCTTACTCTGTTGCCCAGGCTGGAGTGCTGTGGTGCCATCTCAGCTCACTGCAATCTTCGCCTCTGAGTTCAAGCAATTCTTCTGCCTCAGCCTCCCGAGTAGCTGGGATTACAGATGCCCACCACAGGCCTGGCTAATTTCTGTATTTTTTTTCAGTAGAGACAGGGTTTTACTGTGTTGGCCAGGCTGGTCTTGAACTCCTGAGATCAAGTGATTTAACTGCCTTGGCCTCACAAAATGCTGGGATTACAGGTGTTAGCCACCTTGCCCGGCCAGGAACTCAGTTTCTTTCCCTCTGCTCTGCCTCCCTCAGCCCTCAGGCTTGGCCTTGGCCATGTCCCCTCATGGCCACAGAAGGGCTGCTTCTGATTCAGGTGTCCCATGCAGGCATGACAGTGGTCAGCAGAGGATGAGGGACTGTCTTTTCACAGGAATGTCTATTTATCAGCAAAGAAACTTTCCCTGGAAGTTCCCAGCCCTTTCTTCTCTGTATGTTTCTAGGGCCAGAATTTCGTCCTCTGCTTATTGTCAAAGGGAGTGGGTTAGGGAGGCACGTATATGGAAGACATTCTGCATTCCCAGTACATTCTACAGTTACCAGTCATTCTTTTCTCCCTTTTTTTTTGTTGTTGATATATATATATATAATTTTTCTTTTTTTGGGATGGCATCTCATTCTGTTGCCCAGGCTAGAGAGCAGTGGCATGATCTCAGCTCACTGCAACCTCTGCCACCCAGGTTCAAGAGATTCTCCTGCCTCAGCCTCCCAAGTAGCCGGGATTACAGTCATGTGCAACCATGCCAGGCTAATTTTTTTGTATCTTTAGTAGAGACAGGGTTTCATCCTCTTGGCCAGGCTGCTCTTGAACTCCTGACCTCGTGATCTACCCTCCTCACCCTCCCAAAGTGCTGGGATGACAGGCGTGAGCCACCGCACCCGGCCAGTGTGATATTTATGGAATACAAGTATAATGATCAGATCAGGGTCCTGAGCATGTCTATTACCTGGAACATTGATTATTTTTTTCAGTTTTGTGAACATTAAAAATCCTTTCTTCTAGCTTTTTGGAAAAGTACACAAAATTATTGTTAACCATATTCACCCTACAGGGTTACAGAACCCTAGGCCTTATTCCTCACATCTAGGTTTTATAGGAATTCTTGAGAAATACAAGAAGGAAGTGAGGAGAAGTCGGTCAGTCCAAGGCTACCCAGAGACCTATCCTGCATCTGCATGTGATCCATCCCACGTCCTGTTGGCACCGTCGTTCACGCTCTTCATCTCTACAGCTGACACCCCAGCTCCCGCCCCCTGCGTCTCCTGCCTGGCTGTGCCCCCTGGGCTCCTTCCATTAGTTGGGTTGTGTGTAATGCACATGTGGGGATTCAGAGGTGCTGGGGAGAGGGCTGCAATGACCACGAGCTCTTATTCCTTGGTTGTCCGGGGCCATCCTGCCAGCTCGGTGGCTGTGCTGCCCAGATGCACAGGACCTCTCTTGCCCCAGGTGGTTAGAGATGGCCGGTTGGGAGTGGTTTGAGTTTTTCACAATGACAGGTTCCTGAAAGTCACCCCAAGCTCTGGGCTGAGGATAGCTGGGTACAGCCAAGGGGAAACATAGAAAGAGGAAGGAACTTCCTGTTAGAAAGCAAATGGCTGGGAGGTGGGCCAGCAGGGGGGCTGTGCTCCCTGGACCCTAAACTGCAGGGGACTGTGGTGGGGCCTCGGTAGAGCCCAGATCCACGCTTCATTCCCATAGGCAGAGGGCTGGCCTGGCCTCCCCTGGCTGGGTCTGGCCGGACCCACAAGGGCTGGCCTGCAGACCTCTTTCCGTGCTTCCCCTGGCCCTGTCTGACTCTGGGCACTGCCTTCCGTCCACCGCAGTTGGGGCTGCTGCATCTCAGTGCCCTCCTGGTCCTTAGACCCCTCCACTGGCTGCTTTCGAGCCAGTTTAGAAAAAAAAAAAAAAAAAAAAAAAGGAAGGAAGCCAAGGACTTCCTTCTCAGAGAGGCCATCGCCCAAGGGGGCTAAGCCACACGCAGCAGCTCCTTCTAGCTCCCTTGTAGCTCCAGGAATGAGAGGCCTTCCCGGCTCTGCGAGACCCTTTCTGCCCTGATCCCAGGGAGCCCTCTGCTCTCCTGGGCTGCCCTGGGCTCCCTTTCTAGTGAGGGTAATTCTTAAAATATCTAGTAACCAGCTTGCCACAGGCACTGCTCCGGCTCAGTGAACAGACAGCAGCCACAGACTTGTTTCCAAGGCGAACTGGACCTGTTGATGGTTCACTCTGCTTTTCCCCTTCTTCCCTCAGGACATAGCCTGTCCACTCACCTGTCTCATGCAGTTGCCTATTAGCTCTGGGATCTTGAGCAGGTTTATTTTTTATTTTTTTTTTAAATGGAGTCTCATTCTGTTGCCCAGGCTGGGGTGCAGTGGTGCAATCTCAGGTCACTGCAGCCTCCGCCTCCTGGGTTCAAGCAATTCTCCTGTCTCAGCCTTCTGAGTAGCTGAAAATACAGGTTCCCACCACCATGCTGCCTGGCTAATTTTTGTATTTTTAATAGAGATGAGGTTTCACCATCTTGACCCAGGCTGGTCTTGAACTCCTGACCTCAGGTGGTCCGCCCACCTCTGCCTCCCAAAGTGTTGGGATTACACACGTGAACTGCCGCTCCTAGCCCTTGAGCAGGTTTTATCATGGCTCAGAATCTGTCAGATGGAGATAGAACACTAACATCTCCTTTTCAGGGCTGGTCTGAGCATCCAGTGGGGACAAAGCTCTTGTCACTGTGTGGGCCACATCACAGCCTCATGGTTTGTGTAAGCATGAGTCCCAGTAGGTCAGGGACAGTCTGGTTTGTGTTGTTGTCTAAGTGTAATTATTTAACACTGCCTTTCGTTCTCAAAGGTGTACCGGTCTGGATGATAGATTACTTCGTTACCGTTACTCTCTTAATTGCTGGAGTTCTTCTGTTGGCCCAATGACACCTAGTGTCCAGGTGAAAACACAAGGTTTGCTCTGCATTCTGGTCCTGGCTCTGCCGCCGAGCGGCGTGGCCTTGGACCAATCACCTCTCCAAGTTTCTGTCTCCCCAGCTCCATCCACCTGGAGGAAACATGTGTTTCTCTTGTTGGCATCCCCAAAGCCTGGCATAGTTGATGCTTGGCGGGCTGATGACTAACTAAAGAACATTCGTGTTCGAGATCAGCCTGACCAACATGATGAAACCCTGTCTCCACTAAAAACACACCCACACAAAAATTAGCTGGGTGTGGTGGTGCGTACCTGTAATCCCAGCTACTTGGGAGGCCGAGACAGGAGAATTGCTTGAACCTGGGAGGCGGAGGTTGCAGTGAGATGAGATCACACCACTGCACTCCAGCCTGGGTGACAGAGTGCGACTCCGTTTCAAAAAAAAAAAAAAAACATTCCCTAGGATTGAAGGAGGCACTCCAGTTCCCACTCACGGGGATCCTGCTGCTCTGGGTGCCTGAACCAGAAACCAGTGCATGCCTGTGGTTAGTGTCCCAGAGGCCCCACCCACTCACTTCCCCACCCCACCCCAACTAAGGCAGACGAAAAGGCCCTCAGCACAGTCCCGGGCTTGATTTTAGTCACCCCTGTCTGCTCTGAGCAACCTTTTTCAGCCTTAAGCTGAAAGATTGGGAAGACAATCTCTCAACCTGCTGCCAATTCAAGCTAGGTTTCTGGCCCCAGGTGTCGCATTGTCATGGGCTTATGGGACATTCCGGCTTTGCTTCTTAATAACTGTGTGACCTCAGGCAAGTCACTTAACTTCTCTGGGCCACCATTTTCTCAAGTGAGAGGAGTCAATGAGATGGGTATGTGGGGCCTGTGGTGCTGAGGGAACTGAGCGGACACTTCATAAACATTTGTGTCTGCACCAGCCTTTTCTTGTGACAGGAGTGTGGGTCTCCCCTCTCCTCCCCTGCTATCTATTGGCATTTCCTCTGGGCAGGGAGACCAGAGCCAGGTGTTCCCAGGAGAACCACGAAAACGCAGTCACCCATAGTCATCACAGTTTCTGAATCCAGACTTGTATGTCGTGTGGCCTCACGAAGATATCAAATGCAATTCTGAAGATGAGATGATTCCATAAACCACTGTTCCAGGAGATATCCAGTATGGACACTGAGTTGAGGTCGTCCTGCACGTGATTCTCCTTACTCCTTAGGGAGGAACAGGACAGTCAGGGGACACATTTCCTGAGCACCTACTAGGCGCTGACATCTGCACTCATGTGCTTTCATTTTATCTTCACCATGACTCTGAGAAGCGGGTATCACTCTTCCCACTTCAGGATGGAGCTTGGATAGGCTGACTCACCCGAGGCTGTCTGACTTATTCCCAGCAGAGGAGAGATTTGAACTCGGTTGTGCCTATCACCTAAGGTTAAATACCTTCCACTACCCTTCCCAGGCACGCATCCCCAGCCCTCTCTTTGCCTCACAGGTGCTTGCCTCTTGGGCTACCTTTTTTCCCTCCGCAAAACCTACAACTTGCCTCCCACCTGCTTCTAGGGATGCTTTGAAGATGGAGGAGAATGTTTTCCCCAAGCTCCCAGGGCCCTCTGGGGCCTCATCAGGGCAGCATATTATTAGCTAAAGCACAATGACAGCAGCAGCAGCTGTAATGAATGCTCTCCCAACATCCTGTCGCTGGGGCCACTGGCAGGCATCATTAGCCCCATTTTAGAGATGGGAAAGCTGAGGCCCAGCATCACCATTTGTGACCTGCCCACGGTGCCATGATGAGTCAGTGGAAGCCCAATGCAAGCTTGCTGTGCCTTTGTTCTCCTTCCTGCCTGAGAAATGGAGGGTAAAAAAGAACTGCAACCCTGGGAATCTCTGGCCTTTCCCTGGAGAGGGAAACGTGCATCCAGACTTGAGGGTTCCAGCCTGACAAATCCTGGCCTTGGGTAGGGGCGGAGACAAATGAGTACTTGGGGTCCAAGGCTCCTTCCACACTGGTCACCAACCCAAGGTGGCATTCCTGGGACACTGTCCCTTGCAAATGTCTCTATTACTTTGTGGCTAAGACCTTGGCCAAGATGGTGGTGATTGTAGTGGTGGTGTGTGTCCTGGTTTGAGCCTGAAAGAGAAGAAATTGATAGGAGGGAGGAGGGGAGGGACAGCAGTGAGCTCGCATTTGCTGAGAGCTTTTCATGTGCCACCTACTTTACATGCAGTTTGCCATCTCATCCCCACTCTACAGAGCAGGAAACTGAAGCCCAGAACGAAGTCATTTCTATCAGAGTTGCAGAGCATGTGAGAGAAAAAGTCAGGATTTTGACCAAGATCATTTGGCTTGAAAGCTGTCGCTTTTGAAGTAGCCCACCCTGCCTCTTTGGAATTTCTTTGAGAGCGCTGGGGTCTGCAAAGGTCGGTTTCATGGGCATGTGCCTCATGTGACCGCACAGGGTCCCACACTCAGAAGGACCACCCACTTGGTTTCATTGGTTCTGCTGCCATCATCTTGAAACTCCTAAAGATTTTGAACAAGGGGCCTTGCTTTTTTTTTTTTGCACTGGGCTCTACAAATTATGTGGCTAGTCCTGGATCTATGCACGAAAGCCTACAGGACCAGATGCCTCTACCTTGTGGAAGGCCTTGGCCCAACACTTCCCCAGGAGTCTAGGTGAAGGGCTTTGACTTACAGCCAGGTGCGGTGGCTCACGCCTTTCGAGCTTTCCCAATCCCAGAGCCTGAGCCGCGAGGGCTTGGGGAAGACCTTGTGGAAAGAGATGCTGATGGAGATGGAGCCTTGGTTCGCCGAGGAAGGCTGGGTACCTGAGAGAGCTTTAGAGTGAGGGGCTGGAGGCCACAGAAAGGGGACCCAGGAGCCCTCTGGGCCCTGTGGGCTGGCGGAAGGCCCCTTGCTCTGGCTATTAGTCACAGGAAGCTGCTGAGAAATTGTTGACATATATAATCGTGACTCTTTGATGGTCATAACTGGATGCGTGGTGTGATCAGCTTTTCCTTTTAAGCAAACACACTTGGACTACTTTTCAAGTTGTCACCAGGGGAGACTGCGGACAGCCTTTATTCCAATGCTGCTGCTGTAGGAGATGCGTTTGAAGCTCTGCGGCACGTCTCCTCTGTCTGTCTCTGGTTTTTAGCTGCATCTGAGGTGGGCGGATGGTTCCTTATGAGTTCATTGGTCTACTCACAGCCTCCCACCTCAGGTGCTGGAGATGCGTGACTCTGGTTTTCTGCCTCGGGCTGGGCTTCGGGAACTCACTCAGCCTACTGCAAGCACAGCGGGAAACTCAGAGGTGCCCAGAGAATCTGTCTCCGTGCCTACAAGGGTGACTTCAAAAGTGCACACTTAGGGCTGGGCACGGTGGCGCATACCTGTAATCCTAGCACTTTAGGAGGCCGAGGCAGGAGGATCACTTAAGGTCAGGAGTTTGAGACCAGCCTGGCCAACATGTGGAAACCCTGTCTCTATTAAAAATGCAAAAATTAGCTGGGTGGGGTGGTGCGTACCTGTAATCCCAGCTAGTTGGGAGGCTGAGGCAGGAGAATTGCTTGAACCCGGGAGGCGGAGGTTGCAGTGAGCCGAGATTGTACCACTGCACTCCAGCCTGGGCAACAGACCAAGACTCCGTCTCAAAAAAAAAAAAAGTGCACACTTGCATTGATTTTCCTCTTCCCCAACTTACCATCCCCAAGTCTCACTCCTGTGTCTCTGGGTCATCTCCTAAATAAATGGCTTGAATTCTGGTCCTTGCCTCAGGCTCTGCTTTTGGGGAGCAAAGGCTGAAATAGGGGGGATTGCCTGTGGCATCACCACCTCCTCTTCTGGTCTGTCTTTCAGAAGCTGAAAGAGGCCTGACCTTTTGTATCTCTTCAAACGCAGCAAGCTTCCGTCTTCCTGGAGGAGGAGGTTGGTTGCTGCCAATGGCCAGATGCAATACAGAGCAGAGCTTGGTATCAAGCTTGGGTGATCAGTCACATTCCATATGCAGTGACAGCTGGGCTGGAGGCCAGAGTGAAGGGCTAGACTTGGCCAAGACTTGGCTTCGGGGGTGATGTTGGCCCCATCCTTAGCTGTGTGATCTGGGGCCAGTGAGGCGACTTTTCTAGGCCCCAGAGGTTTCGTCTGTAGAATGAAGGGCGGTAACACCTCGCTCCCAGGTTTACTGTGGGACCATTCTGTGATGGATAAACAGCTGTACATACATGAGCTTGAAAGCAAGATGGTGGCTGCAAGTTAAAGAGGTAGGGGCCAGGTGATTGTGAAGGCCAGGCCCCCATGGGAGTCTCAACACATTTGGGTCAGTGGTAGCATTATTAGGAGAGCCTCCCGCAAAGGCTCCTGGTCTGGGACAAGTTTCCTGGCTGTGGTTACCCCCATATGCTGCTTAGGAAGCAGTCCTTGGTTCTTCTTGGGTGTGTCTTAGAGATACTGTTGGTGCTGAGAAAGGGTTGGGGTTCTGGGCTTGTTTTGCGGTGTTCATGAGCTGGTCCTTGAAGAGAAATGTGTGATCCTGGGGATGAGCCAAGAGCCGGTGCACGGCGCTGGCGGGGCGTGAGGACTGCTGTGAACACCGCAGGGTGCCATCCATGCCTCTCACAAATGTGTCCTGAGCAGAGGCCATGTGCCAGGCCCTGAGCTAGTGCTGGGGTACAGCCGGAGACAGAGCCTGACCCTGCTGGGACTCACATCCCATGGGGGACAAGGCAATAAACAAAGACATAAGGTCAGGCAGTGCTAGGAAAGAAAAGCAAGCCAGGTGCGGGAATGCAGAGTGACGGTAGGGCCACTGACTTGGAAGAGTGGCCAAGGAAGGCGGTATGAGGAGCTGACACTGGGACGGAGCCTGGTGTGACGGGAGAGGTGAGTCAGGAGGCTGTTAGGGTAAAGGCAGAGGTGACAGAGCAGAGCCCTGAGCGGGGAGAGTGCTCAGTGTGTTTGAGCAAGGCTGCTGGAGTGGTGCAGGAAGGTGAAGGAGAAGGAGAGAGGGGCAGAGAGGGAGAGAGATGAGGGGGGCAGGGGGGTGGTGGGAGAGGAAAGAGCGAAGGAGAATGAGAGGGAGACAGAGAGGGAGAGGGAGGGAGGGAGGGAGAGAGAGAGGGAGAGAGAGAAAGGGAGATTGAGAGAAGAGGTTCTAAGTCAGAGTCCAGAGAGGTGATGGGGAGGTCAGACCATGCAGGGCTTTGCAGGCCAATGTAAAGTTAGCTCAAGTCTAATCTTTGTCACTAGCTGCTGTGTGAACTTGGGTACATCCCTTTCCCTCTCTGGGTCTAGTTTCTTCGTAGGCAAGTGAGAGGCTGGACTAGTAGTTCTTACCCCTACAATATCTGCTTTCAAAAGCACCCCTGCCCAGACCCCACTCCAATGAGTTAAATCAGAATCTCTGGAACGGGGGCCTGAGTGCTGTGTGTATTCCAAGCTCCCCCAGTTGACTCTGAGCAGCAGGAAGTGAAACACTGGAGGAGTGGGAAGGTCTTTAGGGCAGCAGGGGTGGCACCTGCTGGGAGTGCCTCTATCCCCTCTGTGTCTGTCTGTCTCTGCCTCTTGCCTAGAGTTCTAGCTGCGTCAGCCTGCAGCCTGTCCCACACCAGACCCCCAAATCTGCAGAAAGAGCAAATCAGCCCTGTCCCCTTCTTCGTTTCTACAGACCCCCACAGCCAGAGGGCAAGAGGCAGGGGCGACCCTGGGCCCTGGGAGGTTTTGTTTATGGTGTACATTTCACTTCTACAGGATCCTCACAGCTGTGATCTTGCCTCATCGCAGTTGCCAACACCGAGGGGCTGCCTTCACCCCATTTGCTAATTCCCTAAGTTCCTCTTTCGGGCATGTTCCTGTCCCTCTGTGTTCTCGTGGCTGCGTGGAAATGGACCGAGGCCCAGAGGGTGACTCAGAGGGGAAGCCCCTGCGCGGAGAGGCTCCCAGCGGCTCCTGGATTGCGTAAGGGCTATTTTTGAGGAGATTGCAGACATCTGATGAATCATAGCAAACACACATGGCTCCGGCGAGGGACAGCCCTTCCTCATGTTGCCGTGGAAAGTGGAGCTTCTCAAAATGAATCAGCAGAGCCTGAACCCCAGGTCTGTGGGAGGAGGATGAGGGTGTGAATTACACATTTCCAAAGTATTGGGGTGCGGTCGCCTGGGCCTGGCAGCGGGGGCTGCAGGGACTCAAAGGTCCTCCCTCACCCACCTCAGCCTGGCACCTGGAACCTCCTGACACTCCATCCATCTGGGGCAGTCACTTGCACTTGCTGGGGTCCAGGGAGAAAGTGAGGGTGGGTGCAGCCTCGTGTAGCTGCTTTCAAATGGCGGCACACAGGGTCTGAATCCAGAGATCCAGAGGCTGTTCCTTCTCTGGGTTTCCGCAGGAGAAATTCCTGACCACGAGGAGAAAGCTCAGACTACACCTGCTAGGGGTAGGGGGGGCCCCTCTTACTTCCCAAAGCTCAGAGGCGTGAGGAGTGAGTGGGAGAGCGGAAGGGTGGTTGGGAGCCGTCAGGCTTTAGAATTGGACAATATTGGATTTGAGGCCCCAAACCAATACCACAGCTTGGAACAAGTCCTAGGACATAGCCGAGCCTCAGTTTTCTCATTTGTGAAATCAGGGAACAATATCTTTTTTTTTTTTTTTTTTTTTTTTGAGACGGAGTTTCACTCATGTTACCCAGGCTGGAGTGCAATGGCGCGATCTCGGCTCACCACATGAGGATTACCCGAGGCAGCTGACATAATGCAAAGAACCCCCAACTCTGCAGCCAGGGTCCTGGGCCTCGGTCTGTTAATGATTAGCTGTGTGTTCTCCGGCAGGTAGCTGAACCGTTCCGTGCCCCAGGTTCCTCCTCTTTAAATGGGGATAATATAATAGTGCCTTCCTCATAGGGTTGATTAATAAGCTAAGAGATGCAAAATGAAAGGAAGGGCGCCTGATGTGTATAATGCACGCTTGGTAAGGGCTAGCTATTGCTATGTGAAGCAAGCATCATAGCAAGGTGTGGTAGATTTATGACAGTCAGAGCCCAGGAAAGGGTAGTTGCCATCATCATCATCATCATGAATCATTGTCATTATGTTTTCTAGAGAGCTGAAGTGATTTGGATAAAAGCTGGGGGGCCTCACGGGGCATTGGAGAGAGGAAAACTTGTAGTCACCTTGGAAGTCAGGCTTGGGGTCTCCATCATTTTGCTTAGTTTGATCCAAAGCAGAGGGAGATTTTGTGATGAGCCGGACAGCAGGAGAAAGACAAGGGGACAGTCTGTCTTGGAGAACATGGAAGTTCCAGGGTGTCCTATTCATCTCTCTGCAAACATGGAATGACCTTGAGGATTGCCCAATTCATAGCATGCAGAGAGGGCACTGAAGATACCCCAGCAGAGAGCTTGGACCCATGGCAGAATCAGGTACTGAAGCTAAGAGATGAGAGTTTCCACACAGGCACTGCTCAGAACAACATGCTCTGCTGGGCAGTGGCGAAGACTTCAAGAGAGTTTCTGTGGCTGCTGCTGTGGGTGAACCTGCTTTCTTACAGACATGCTGTTGAGGTTCTGGGTTCTGGCTGGTATCTCTTCTATGCATCAGCCTTACAGCTGAGCTTGAAGTTAACCTATTTCTATAACCAGAATGTGGTAATACAGTGCTTCTCACTCCTGGCTGCAAATATGAATCACAGAGAAAGCTTTTAAAAATAATGGCGCTCAGGTTCCACCCCAGGCCAATTGACTCCGAATGTCTATGGGTAGACCTGAGCATTATGTGGTATAAAAGCTCCCAGATGGTTCCAGTTTTCTTCTCTGAACTGAGGTTTTTTTTTTTTTCTTCCTTTTATCTTGAACTCCCTGTGGCTCCCCATCACACCCCAACCCAGCTGATTCCATTCTATCTTTTCCCTTTTGGTGAATGATTCAGCCATTCAAAAAGTATTTATTGAAGGCCTACTGTACACCAGAAACTGGTCTAGGAAGGGCTGATATAGCAGTAAACAGGAAAAGACAAAGACCCGGCTTTCATGAAACTTATGTTTTTCTTTCTTCTTCTTTTTTTTTTTTTTTCTTAATTTATTTGGAATCTTGCTCTGTCACCCAGGCTGGAGTACATTGGCATGATCTTGGCTCATCACCACCTCCATCTCCTGGGTTCAAGCAATTCTCCCACCTCAGCCTCCTAACTAGCTGGGACTACAGGCACGTGCCACCATGCCTAGCTACTTTTTTATATTTTTAGTAGAGACAGTGTTTCATCATGTTGGCCAGGCTGAGCTTAAACTCCTGGCCTCAAGTGATCCACCCACCTCAGCCTCCCAAAGTGCTGGAATTACAGGTGTGAGCCACTGCGCCTGGCCAAAACTTATGTTCATATGTGGGAAAGACAGAAAATAAGCAAAAAATAAAAATAAAAAGGAATATTCATGGGTAGAGATCAGAAAAATGAATCAGGGAAGGGGATGTGAAAGTGATGGGTCATCAGGAAAGGTGATATTTAAGCAGAGACTTGAATGAAGTGAAGGAACCACCATATAGAGATGTGAGGTAGAACGTTCTGGAAAGGGAAGCAATTATCAAGACCCTGAGGAGTGAATGTGGAGCACATTCCCTTCCAGTGCATGCCATTCTACTCCACGTTACCCATTACGATGTATCCAGTAAATATCATCCACCCATTCCTAACTAGTTTCTTTGGACTTGGCTTAGCCACCTGAGTTACTGGCCTAATATTGGGTAGGAGGTGGAGATATGATAAATGCTAATTTGGAGTATTGCTGATGGAAATAATGCTGTCTCAGTTTGGCTCAGCTCATATCTGGATGGGCATTCTGCCTGACAACCATGTGTTAAAACCATGTTCAGGTTTAGAGAGAAATTAGGAACCAGACGTCTCAGATATATTTCTCCATGTGTAGCCCCATCGATCTGATGGATCTTCTATTTGATTGCATACTCCAAACTCAAGGTCAATGGACATCAGAAACACAGCTGGATTTAAAATATGTGTCGCGTGTCCTTACCTGCCACAGTATCTGTAATTGCCTTATTTGGGTCACTCAGTGACAGGTCTTCCAGACACAAGCCTATTAAACAAGGTTCAGGTGTTCTGTTATCTATTAAGATCCCTGAGGATCTTGCATAGACTGGGATCTTGACAGAGTAGGGCATGGGGCAGGCAAGGTTTGATTGAAGAGGAGAAGCAGGAACTAATAGGATAAGATCTGGGGCCATTGTATCTCAGGATGGCATGAGGGCACTGAGGTTGTGGAGATGCGGGCAGGCAGGAAAGGCCAAGGCCACAGATGGCTCTGTCATATTCTACTGAGGCCTGGTGTGGCAGTCTTAAGACAAGTCTGGCAAATTCATTGACACTTCTCCCATGGACAGGTGAGATCTATGTCTCCTCCCCTTGCATCTGAGGTGGACTTAGTGACTCTCTTGTGAGCAATAGAATACAACAGAGGTTTTGCTCCGTGATTCCTAGTGTGGGTCATAAAAGCCCATGGAGCTTCTGCTTGGTTCTCTTGGACCACTCACTCTGGAGGAAGCTAGTTATCTTGCGTGGAGTTCAGTAACCCCAAGACTACCGTGCTGAAGACGCACATCTGGGCACTTAGCTTAGAGCCAGCCTCAGCTGCCAGCCATCTTGGACTGAGGTTTCATGTGACCGAGCAAATAGAGATGTCTGGCCCAACTGAGGCTTCAGATACCAGCTCTGACTGGCATCAACTCCAATTTGGTGAGAGGCTCCCAAGCAAGGGCTGCCCATCAAACCCTTTCTGAATTATTGACGAACAAATTCATGAGCAAAATAGAATGATATTTGCTTGTTTTACACCATTAAATGCTGGACTAGTTTATTTCATAGCAATCGTAACCAGAATGCCTTGTATCCAGCCAGCTCTTTGTGGTTTATATTTATGGGCCAAACAAAATGCTAATAGCAATTCAGAATGGGCTATCCTTGGGTAACTGAAAGAGAGAGAGGGCAAGAAGAAGGGCCTCATGGAAAAAAGGGCCTATAAACTTGAAAATAAATTTAGAGATGATCTCATCCAAATCCTTCTTTTGAGGGCTGAGGGGAATAACTTGGTCAAGGTCACTGGGATTGTTTGGGAAAGACCCAGGACTGGGATCCAAGTTCCAACATCTGGACTTCTATTTTCCATGTTCAGTTTTTCTTTGCCAATACAGGTCTATGGGGATAAGGGGGTGGTAGGGCAATTCATTCGGATTTCCCTGGGATGGGCTTGGATTCATTAAGTTAAATGTCATTCTGGATCTCCCTGGAAACGATTCTATATGGAATTCCTTGACTAGAATATCCTCCCTCTGTCCGTTTCTGCACGTCTGGATTCTTCCCAGGCCATCTTCTTTTCGATGTCTTCAGTGATTTAATCTATATGTATTTACAAGGCACTTCTTACGTGCCCAGGGCTGTGGTGAGACCTGAGGCTCCTTTGTTGAGCAAGGTAGACTTGGATCCTGCCCTTGGGCACTACCTTGATCTCCACGGTTAGAAGGAACAGCTGTCTTTGGATTCCAGACCTGTTGTCTTT
The DNA here is from genome assembly GCF_001604975.1 of Cebus imitator. NCBI lineage: Eukaryota > Metazoa > Chordata > Mammalia > Primates > Cebidae > Cebus > Cebus imitator. The sequence continues at coordinate 11,511,990 of NW_016107383.1, forward strand.
GCTCCGTGTAGGACACCACCCATTTATATACTAATTGGATTAATGACTCATTTCTGGAATCTAAGCTCCCCCAGGGCAGGATTAGTGCCCAGTTCATGGATATCTCTTCTAAAGCATGTGGCTCAGCACCTGACCCAGCCACCCTGGCTAGTTTGTAAGGTAGTGAGTTCCCTGTCGCTGTCAGCCATTGGCAGGGAAGGATACATGTGTGATGGGTGAGGGGTGGAGAGGATGAGGATATTAGAGGCTTAGACGAGGGATCTTCATTCCTTCTGCTGAGAATCTCAGTTTCTGGTGTGACATGATATCAATCTCTGCCCATTACTGAATGCTCACTATGCCCAGCTGTGATGCTTTGGGCTTTATATATGTTTAATCCTCACACCCACCTTCTCCAGTAGGTGGGATTAAAACCTCTGGCTTACAGACAGAGAGTCAGAGCCTGGGGGCCCTGCTTAAAGGCACTCAGCTTGGAAGCAGCAGAATCTGAACTCAAACCCCCAGTGCAGTAGGTTTCTATGCCCATAGTTTTCAAACTGGAGATTGTTAACTATTGGTGGGTTATGAAAGCAAATGGAAGATCATGATCATCATTTTAAAGTGAACAGAGGCTAGGCTTGGTGGCTCATGTCTGTAGTCCCAGCACTTTGGGAGGCCGAAGCAGGCGGATAGCTTGAGGTCAGGAGTTTGAGACCAGCCTGGCCAACATGGCAAAACCCCATTTCTACTAAAAATAAAAAAATTAACCTGGCTTGGTGGCATGTGCCTGTAATCCCAGCTACTGGGAAGTCTGAGGCACAAGACTTGCTTGAACCTGGGATGTGAAGGTTGCAGTGAGCTGAGATTACACCGCTACACTTCAGCCTGAGTGACAGAGTAAGACTTCATCTCAATTAAA
>NW_016107383.1:11513182-11515376 GCF_001604975.1 Cebus imitator
TGAATAGAATAGAAAAGATGAGAGTACATTACTTGTGGCAAACCCTAAAGACTGGTTTCTAAAAAATTTGGTTCGTGTATCCACACACAGACATACACACACCCTGCGTTCATATACTTGCACACACTTGCATAGATATATGCACATATATAAAGTATATTCTGTGTCACCATGTGAAATACACATCATGGCCAAAAGTGGTTTGAAAACCACTCTTCTAGGCTGTACTGCTCCAAACTCACCAACAATAAGTAACATTTTATTTAGTGCCTAGTATGTGCCGGGAATACTCTCGAAACAGAATAGTTCCTTCTCTGGAAGTCACTCTGACAAATGGCCAAGCCTTCACCCTTCCTGGCCACACTCCATTCCCACCCCCTAGCTGCTTCATCTGCCTCCAGGGAGGCTGCCACGGAAACCAGTGGGCTGGATTTGCAGTGCTTTCCCCAGCACGTCCTTTCTGGACAGCCTCACTGAGCAGTGTGGTAGGATGAGGTATAATGGGGACATCTTGTCAGACCCCTGGGAATTTGGGGCCGGCATCCCCACACCTGCCTGGGTGGGAGTTTACCCAAGCTGCCAGGCCCCAGCGACTCTCATTATTTTAGGAGGTCTTTATTCATGTACATCTATTCTTGAAGTACAAACACATTGACGTGTTTCTTAAATGACATGTAGGGCAGGTGCTTGTAACAGGAGCCACAGGTGGAGGGAGGAGAGGAGAAGAGAGAACGGAGGGAGGGGAGGGAAGGGGAGAGGAGAGCAGAGGAGGTGAGATGGTGCCTCTGCTCTTTCTCTGCATTTTCAAGTTGAGGGCCACGGAGCAACAGAGCAGTCAAGAGTCTGCTGATCCAGCCCCTTGATTTTATAGTCGGAGAAACTGAGGCCCAGAGAGGGGAAGGACTTTCCTGGACAACCCCAGCCTGGCACATGACCTTCATCTTCTCCCTTCTCCCCAAATCTGCAGGCTAAGCGAGGCCCCCTCCTGGGCACTGAAGCCCTCAGGGCTACCTTCGGGGACTTGGCCCTGCCATCCATGCTGCTAGTCTGGCCCTGGCTGTCCTGAGCTCTGGCATCGGATCCTGTTGTTCTGGGCTCCTCTGAGCACCTAGACTGGACTTGTTCTTCCACTCCCGTTTGGGGCCAGAGTCCTATTCAAATATTAAACCAGTCATTCGGCACAGGCAGTGACCAGTTAGAATGGACACTGGCCAAATTCCAGTATTCCCCTTCTAGGGTACACACTGGCCCTTTGAGTGCTAGAGGTGGGTGGTCTGGGGGTGCTGGGGAGGGAACAGGGTGGCTGGGATGGACAGTGCCTTTGCCAGGCTTGGGACACTGGCAACTAGCCAGTTAGGTATGAGAGTATGTCATTATTTTAACACTTTTACAGGTGTGTATTGGTTGAATATCAGTCCGCATCTCATCCTTAAACCCACATCCCTGAACCAAGGTGAGGTCTTGGCATCTGATAACCTCCGGGATGCCACCTGCCACTGTAGATTTCCGGTGATCGCCTCCATCAGATTCTCTATTGCCAGCTTTTGCCTGAAGAGGGCAGGAGGAGGGGGTCTGTCTCAGTGCCAGGCCTGTGGTAGGGAGGTGGTTAGTCTCCTAGGGCTGCAGAGTATCACAGGCGGGGTGGCTTAAACAGCCATGTATCCTCTCGCGGTTCTGGAGGCGACGAGTCTGAGAGCGCCTCTTTCCGAGTTCCTGGTGCTTTGCTGGGAATCTTCGGCAACCCCGGCTGTGGGTGCATCATCCTCTCTGCCCTCAGCTTCACATGGTGCTCTCCTGGTATCTTCTCTGTGTTCACGTGGCCCCCTTTTATAAGGACCCACGCCAATGCCCTCATCTTAACTAAATTATCAGCAGAGACCCAAATTTCCCTATTTCATAGTCACAGGAACTGGGGATAGATCTCCAACATCTTCTGGGGGGATATGATTTAACCCACATCAGGAAGATTTACTCATACTATCTCCTTGTGAACTATGAGTATGAGACCTTTTGATTAACAATTATAACTGCATGTTCCTCCCTTTCTCCTTCCCTTCCTTCCTAAACCCTCCCTCTCTCCCTAACTGTTCTCTCCTTCCCTCTCTAACCTCTCCCTCCCTCCCTCCTTAACCTCTCCCTCCCTCCCTAACCTCTCCTTCCTTCCCTATCCTCTCACTCCTCCCTCCCTCCCTCC
>NW_016107383.1:11515441-11520821 GCF_001604975.1 Cebus imitator
CCCTCCCTCTCTCCCTCTCTCTCTCTTGAGGAATCTCAGATACCTGATCTGTCAAACCAGTGGGATGAACTAAATCTCCCTCCCTTCCTCTCTCCTTCCCTTCCTCCCTCCCTCCCTTCCTCCCTTCCCAGCCTGGGCAATATGGTGCAGCCCCATCTCTACAAAGATTATAACTTTGAATGTTCCTCCCTCCTTCTCTCCCTCCCTTCCTCTCTCCTTTCTTCCCTTCCTCCCTCCCTCCCTCCCTCTTTTTGAATGTATTTTATTCAGATGACATATTTCATAAAAATCTTATGGCATAAACATGAGAAGGTTGATCTTCCCTGGTTGAAAAGGGATAGGAACCCCTTAGGTGCCACGGAACACATTTTGGGAACCACTGAGTAAGGGGTCTCAAGTCTCCCTCCAGCTCAGACACTCCACGGATCCTTCTCACGCTGGTTTTGGCTCGAACCCAGCTCTATATGGTCTGATTTATTTTTGGGCCAATTCTGCTTGTGACTTGTTCATGTGCCTTGCCAAGGGGTGATCCGAAAGGATCCCCACTGCTTTCATCCCTGAAGTTCTGGCTCCGAATGGGCTGTAGGAGCGTGCCAGCCCAGCACTGCCCTTGCCAAAGTGTGTCCAGTCAGAATAGGAACTGTGGATCTTTTCCATAACTCAGCCCTTTGCTTGGTCTGCAGAAGCCTGAGTTGCCTTGGTTTGGAAAACTCAGCGTCCTCCCTTCTTGCATGGAGCTGCAGTGTGTGGAAATCCCAAACTGTAGCTGAGTTGCCTTGCCCTGAAACTTGTCTCCTCTGGAGATACAGGGCTGGGGGCAAGGCTGAGGGTGAAGAATCGGTCTTGGTCAATCCTGGTGCTCTGGAAGAAAGCCTTGTGTGATGGGCACCTTTAGTTGGTAATCTGATAAAAGTTGAGCTGCTGACAGAATCCAGCTGGGGAGAATGACTGGTCTAAGTCCAGCCTGGTTTTTCTGTTCCCTTTGCTTGGTATGTGATTTCCCAGCTTAGCTTGGAGAAATGTCACTGCCATGATTGTGTTACAAAGGACCTCCATCTTCCCAGCGCTCGCCCTCCTTCCCCGGCTCACTTTGATGAAGCAGGCCTCCATGTTGTGAGCTGTCTCGTGGAGAGGCCCAACCGGCCAGGAACTGAGGAAAGCCTCTGGCCGACAGCCAGGGAGGAACTCCTGCCAACACTGAGTAAGCTTGGACGTGGATCTTGCCCCAGTTGAACCTTGAGATGACCGTGGTCTCATCTGACATCTTGACTGTAGCTTTGTAAGAGACCTTGACATAGAGGACTCAGGTAAGCCATAGCTAGATCCTGACCCACAGAAACTGAGATAGAAAGTATTTCAGACCGGTCAGGCATGATGGCTCATGCCTGTAATCCCAGCACTTTGCAGGCTGAGGCGATGTGGATCACTTGAGCTCAGGAGTTTGATACCAGCCTGGGCAACATGGCAAAATCCCATCTCTACAAAAATTTAAAAAATTAGATAGATGTGGTGGCAGGTGCCTGTAGTCCCAGCTACTTGGGAGGCTGAGGCAGGAGAATTGCTAGAGCCTAGGAGGCGGAGGTTGAAGTGAGCCGAGATTGTGCCACTGTGCTCCAGCATGGGTGATGGGAGTAAAACCTTGTCTCAAAAAAAAAAAAAAAAAAAGTTTCAGACCACTAAGCTTGGGGCAATGTGTTATGTAGCAATAGACAACTCAGACAGGGGGCTTTGATTCTTGATAAAAGAGACGGAAGAAGCTTGCACCCCTGTTTTCATCCAGATACAACGACCATCTTATGACCGTGAGGCAACAGGCATGATGGTCCCATCCATATTAAGCTTGGGAGAGCAGAAAGACAGAATGACCAGGGTTCTGACAGTATCTATAAGCAGCTGGGTCTGGACTTCTTATATGAAAAAAACATACTCTCATTTAAGTTTTTGTTGATTGAGTTCTGTTACTTGCAGCCAAAATCCTTCCTAAAAGTAAATTGCTTCCTCTTGAGGAATCTTAGATACCTGATCTATCAAACCAGTGGGATGGACTATATCATGTCTAAGGTCCCAGCTCATGATGGGTACTTACAGCTACATAATCATGTGATATTTTTTTAGTCAAGTGCTCTATTTCTAGCAGGGTCCAGTGGCACACCAGGAACTGCAGATATCATGGCTTTATGCCAAAAACCCATGAGTGCACATTGTGATTCTCCTGCTGAGGCTTGCTATAAACTCCTCACAGCATCTTTCCCCACTCAGACTTACTTCTAAGACCATAGGTTCTAACAGGGCGTATGGCTGCAGTACTGGGACTACTTGTACCATAACCAGAATCTACTACATAGCTTTTTCTGCACTGGGCACCATTCAAAGCTGGCAGTCTTCTGTGCCACTTGGGAACTGGCATGGAGCGTTATTATGGTGTGTGAAATATGCTAAATCCAGCACCCAAAGAGGCTTGTCAGGTATTGTGCTTTTTTTCTTTGTGGTGGGAGGTGCAAGATACAATAATTTGCCCTTTACTTTGGAGGCGATCTCCTGGCCTTTCCAAGAGCCCATTACAGCTGATGTGGCAGGACCCTGACTCTTCACTCCCATCCTCTGGAGTGCTTATGTCTTATCAAGACCTCCAAGGTACTTGTCACTTCTTACTCATTACTTACTAATTAACGAGGTCCTATTAATAAAGCTGACCAATGCAGTGTTTTGTGGAATGTTCATATAGTCATTCCCGGGTGACACTGATGTTTACCATTCCCTTATGATGCAATATTGATTTTGATTTATTAGATTGGTGCAAAAGTAATTGCGATTTTTGCCATTACTTTCAGTGCAAAAACTGCAATCACATTTGCACCAACCTAATACTATCTTTGTTAGTGGGAGGTGGGGGAGGTTGAGACAGTTTCTGAAGTTTCACCTTTGGAACCCATCCTCTTGCTTTGATAGCTCTTGTCTCATAGGCCATGAGGCTTTTGCCAATTACCAAGTATGTTTGTTTCAGTCGTATAGCAGAGACTGAGGAAAGACCACTGGAGTTGATGGGCCTGGCTGTGATCTGGACCTGAGCCTGGGCTCCGTTTATTACCTGGCCTCCATACACTCTTATTCTAACAAGGGCCAAAATAATATTTTTGGTCTCCATATATCCACTCAGACCCTGTCTCCATAGTCCTCAACATTTCTGGGTATTTTTCCTCCTCTAGTGTAAGTAACCTTATACTAGAGAAAAAAGAACTTGCAGATACTTTGACATAGTGGTGCAGAGTCTTTCTTCCTGGAGGTTTGGTCTTTTTTTTTTTCCCAGTCAGTGGATTTCGTGTCTGAAATAGGTTCAGGTCTAGAAGCTTGGCATGGGATCCGGATTCTTGGTTTATTTTGACTGCATAGATTAAGCAATGCCCTTGTTAGCTGCCTGTCTAGCTAGCCTTCAGGGATGTCGTGTTCTATTAATCATCTCCATAGCTGTCTGTGGTTCAGGTCCCCAGCTGCTTTGGTGACTTTGCTGCTCATTACGATGTTTGCAATCATCTTGCCTCTGATGGTTAAGTGCCATCTGGCATCTATTATTTCGGAATCCTGTCATCCCCATTGCTGTCACAGAAGTCTACTAGACCCAGTATTTTCTGGCTGGATAATGTTATAACTTGGCTCTAGTTATGGGTCTGGCACTCCGGAGGTAAAGTGGGGTCTAAACTGAGAGGTGAAAGGGCTGTGTGTTTTTGTGTAACACAGACGCTGCTGTATCATTTTTAAGTGAGAAAGGAGTGCTAGTATTTCCTAGGAGTCCTGGGACACTTCTGCAGGCTCAGAGAGTCCTGAATATCTGGGAGTTTAAAGACTCTTGAGGGCACAAAACCTACTGTGCCTATCCAACAGCTTAGGGCCCCATTTCTTTCTAACCAAAGCCCTAATCTTGGTATAACAAAATTGCCCAGATTGATAATTTTCTGGTGCTCTATTATGAAGATGTGGGCCTGCTTCTGGGCCTTTTCTGTCCTCTGGATGCAGGAGAGAAGAACTCTGTACATGCTACCAAAGAGGCCCACTGACTTTGACACTTTGCCTTATGCTGGTAATTTCCATTCCCTTCCTGTGGCATGTTAGTAGCACTCAGCAAGCCACCCAATTTTGTTGTCATTATAGTTAGTACTTCATCCAAAGCTCTCAAAAGCCTGAGATATTGCACTCATTAGTTCATTCCCTTCCCCAAGTAGTCCATCCCAATTTACCACCAGTGAAAGGCTTCACATTTACACCATCATATCACCCCATGGGTTGTTCATACTCCACCTACCACCATCCTCACCATAGTGATTTCTGCCAGCCGGCGAGTGGATGATCCAGTTATAAAGTCCCATTTATTTGGCTTCCTTAGACCACCCCACTTCTGATACCAACTGTCTTAAATCAGGTATCCTGAGAAATCAACTTTGAGACAGAAATCTAAATTCTGGGTACTTATTGAGGGGTGCTTTGGAAACAACACCTGCAAGGGGATGAGGCGTCTCAGATTGGCCAGATGGAGAAGTAGAACCTTGATGCAGTCACAGAAGCGGCCTTAGTCAATTGCATGGAGGACCCTGAAGCTGAGATGATCCTGCAGAGTTCTCTCAGGTTGAGGCCCCTGAACTTCTACACTGCTAGTGGTGGGTTGGCAGCAAGGGGAAATGACTTCGGGTGAGGCAGTGCCCTTCAGTGAAGGGCGCTTCCTGTAGAGGGACTTGGCTCTGAGCCGTTAGCAGCAACACTCCTGGCAGCTGAGCCAGCCTTTGTCCCTGAGGGAGATTTGTCTGGGTAGGGCACCACAGCATCCACTACAGCAGTGGTTCTCAAAGTGTGGTACCCAAACCACTAGCATCAACATCACCTGGGAACTTGCTAGAAATGCAAAGTCTCAGGCCCTACCTTTGACGTACTGAATCAGAAACTCTGGGTATAAGATCCAGCAATCTGTAATTTAACAAACCTTCCCAATTTGATGCAGCTAAAGTTTGAGGTCCACAGCTCTGCAGGGAGCAAGATCTAGCAGATGACTTACACAGAAAAATTCTGCCCTAGGCCAATTTCAATATATATTCTCAGAGCTATGTTTGATTATGGGAAGCATACATACAGTAACATCTATTTATAAATGGTTTCCTTGATCTATTTTTGAAAAAAGTGTCCATGTATTTCTTTTTAAAATAATTAATTCTTTTTAAAATTGAGACAGGGTCTTGCTGTGTTGCCCAGGTTGGTCTTGAATTCCTGGGCTCAAGTGATCCTCCTGTCTCAGCCTCCCAAAGTGCTGAGATTACAGACCTGAGCCACTCCACCCTATTTTTTATTCTTTTTTAAAAAATGTATTTCCATTTGTTTCTTTCTTTTTTTTTTTTTT
>NW_016107383.1:11520863-11551253 GCF_001604975.1 Cebus imitator
TGTGACCTCGGCTCACCGCAACCTGGGTTCAGGCAATTCTCCTGCCTCAACCTCCTGAGTAGCTGGGATTACAGGCACGTGCCACCATGCCCAGCTAATGTTTTGTATTTTTAGTAGAGACAGGGTTTTACCATGTTGACCAGGATGGTCTCGATCTCTTGACCTCGTGATCCACCTGCCTCGGCCTCCCAAAGTGCTGGGATTACAGGCTTGAGCCACCGCACCCGGCTTCCATTTGTTTCTTAATGGACTGATGTATGATGTCAGTGGGCTCATTTGTTTCATCTACTTAGAACTCAAGGTGTTTCCCAAAGAAATTGCTAGCAGCTTTCCATAAATGCTAGGTCTGGACTTAGCAGCTTGGGATTGTAGGGATATCTATGGAAATCCAAGGCAGCCCAGTGGAAAGAGTTTGGGTGCTGACCTCAATTTGGAGCCTGGCTCCTCCAGCACCTCTGGCTGTGGAACCTTAGGAGGTCACTTTCCCTTTCTCATCTGAAAAAAAATGGGGTTGATGTGACTATGAAAAGGAAATCACACATGGTGACTGCTAAAAAGCATGAGCTCTACTTTCACTTCCAGCCGCCTGTGTTCCAGTTCCTGCTCTGCCACGCCACATGGTGCAATCATGGGCACAACCCTTCCCATCTTGGGCACATCCCTTCCCATCTCTTAGCTGATACCCATCTACAAAGTGGAAGGCCTTGATCTGGACAGACCCTGCAGTTCCTTCCTGTACCTGTGAGTGAGAGTTTTGTTAGTTACCCTTGTCTCCCAGGCATTTGGGACCCAAGGCTTCAGGAAAGGAAGAATCCTCCAGGGTGTTTAAAATCTCCCTCCAAATCAGATCCTAACTCCTGCCATGTCCAGCATGACCTGGCATCTTGAGGGATCTCAGGCTTCACCCCTCCTCTTCACCCTGCATGCTCCAGCCAGTCTGGCCCCTTAGTCTTTGAGCAAGCCAGCCAGGCTTTCTCATTACCTGTGGACCTTGCATTGGTGACCCTTTTCTGGAAAATTCCACCCCAGCTCTTTGCACTGCTGGCTCCTTCTCATCTTCTGGGGTTCAGCTCATTGTTACTTCCTCAGCACCCCACTCAGTTAGCACTCCCCTGCTTCAGTTACAATCATATCAGCACTTTTGTTTCCTGCAAAACACCTTTCACAGTCAGAAGTGCTCTCGTTTCGTTATAAGTTTAGTTGTCTATTGTCTGTGCCATCCACTAGAATGTACGGCTGTAAGGCTGGAACTTCTGATCTGGCCTTAAACATGACAGTATCCCCAGCCAATGACCCTAGCACATAGTGCTAAAAAGATATGTTGGCATGCGTCAGTGAGTAGAGACCTGCTCTGAGGAACACAGGCTGGCTCTGTCTCTGTTTGTCTAGCCTTCTTGGCCTCTCATGGCTGAGAAATGGGTTTCAACAGGCAGGTCTGTTTCCTCATGCCACCACCTTACTGCATGCACCTTGTACCTCCTGCCATCTTGCCTCGGAAACCCATGGGATGTGCCAGATGGGCTGGGCCTGGCTCTGCTACCTGTGTGGCCGTTCCCAGCTCCTAGCTCCTGGTTCCCAGCAGTCTTCCCAGGTCTTGGAGGCAGAGAAAGAGAAAGAGAGAAGAGAAAAGGAGGCTGGACTTGGCTTTGCTCTCCAACAAACTGGCAAGGAAACAGAGCCTCTGGTTTCGAATTTCAACAAGGATGTGTCAGCAGAGCCTGGGTTACAGCAGCCTGGGTGGGGGGAGAGGCTGGAGGGGTTATGTCACTGGTGAGGTGTGGTGGTGCAATGCGGGTGACAACACCACGCAGGCCCGGATGTGGTGTCAACAAGCCTGGGCCGAGAGCAGGGCTGCTGGCTGGGGGCATGCGGAAGTGTTGGGGTGACCCCTCGAGGAAGGAAAGAGCCACGGCCACTTCCTGAGCCTGCCTGCCTGGTGCTTTCGAGTGAGAATCCTCTTACCCGCCAGGCAGGGCCCATGTTATCAATGTCACTTTTACAGGAGAGGAAATCGAGTCTAGGAATTGAAGTGACCCGCCTGTGACCATTTGGCCCTGGCATAGAGCTGGGATCCCAACACAGTCTATCGGAACCCCAAATCCAGTTTTGTCTCCTCTTCCTGGGGACTCTGGGCTGAAGTGCTCAGCTGTTTCCTGGCTTTGGGAGGCTGCTCAGGCTTCCCAGCCCTCCCCGATTCAGTCTCCTCGGTTACAAAATGAAGGTGTCGTTGCCCTCACTCATTCGGTTGAGGCTTGAATGAACGATGGTGGCAAAACCCTTAGAACACCACTGGCTCTGTGTGCCCTAGACCCATCTTCCTTTCTTCATGGGTACAGAAGTCCCACCCCCCTGGAGAAGAAGGAGACTCTGGTGGGCGATGATGTATCCTTGGAATGGCTCCAGGGGAATGGAACCAGCCTTTGGACCCCCAGGCACTGCCAGGTCTGGGTGTCCTTTCCTCTCAGGGCCTGCTTAGTAGATGATGACTCTGTCCCCACAGTGTGGTGATGCCCGGGTCAGGCTGTCTTCCCACTTTCTGTCTGCTGGCTACAAGAGCAGGGTCAGGTTTCAGGGGCAGCGGTGACTGACAGTCCAGACAAAAGCTTTTAGAGGAACCAGGTGGGGAGAGGGTGCCCACCCAGACCAGGCCGTTTCCGTGGTTCTGGACATGCCCAGTCTCATTGACCTCCTTCCCAAACCCTTGATGAGTGACATAGTACACTTGTACTTCTTCTGTTTTTGGAGGTGGATAAGCTGAGGCTTGGAGAGGTGAGGTCAGTGCAGTGGTCCCACAGCGTGCCAGAGCTGGATTTGAACCCACGTCTGTTTGCCTGGCTTCTGGCTCCTCTGTGGACTGACAGGCTGTGTGGGCCAGCGCTCCCCTTCTTTGGGACTCAGTTTTTCGACTGATAAAGTGAGGGGGTTGGACCAGATGACTTTAAGAGTCCTCCCATCCCTGGCATTCCCTGAGTCGCCATCTTGGGAACCCTGACCTCATGCCTGCTTTATGCAGCTGTTTATTTGCTTGTTTCTCTTGCACTGTGAAGCTGGGAGGGCCCGAATTGCAGCAGCTCAGGCCAGTCTTGCTGGGGTAAAGGCATAGTGTCCTCTGTGGTCTCTGGGTTTGACAAGGTCTCCAAGAATCCTCACTCTACAGAGGACAGCATCTTTTCAAGAGCCCTCCCACTGGCTTGAGAGGAAACTCGTAATTTTGCTTTATTTTTGGTTCTCTCTCTCTCTTGCTCTTTTTACGGTAGTAAAATATACATAATATAAAACTTATCATGTTAACTGTTTTCAAGCATCCAGTTCAGTGGTATTAAGTACGTTCACATTATTGTGTAACTGTCACCACGATCCATCTCCAGAACATTTCATCATCTCAAATGGAAACTCTGTACCCATGAAACAATCACCTCCATTCCCCTTTCCCCCCAGCCCCTGGTTGTGAGGTATTTTTACACCAATGACTCCATGAAACTTAAGAGTTGACGACAACCTCCTTCACCTCCCAGGTTCTGGGAGAAGGAAATGGACCTACAATTTGATTTCCAAAGAGTCTGGGACATACTTAAGCACAGGATCAGGAGGGCATGCATGAGGTTCCATGGCTCAAGTAGCATAGTACAACCTTATAGCCTCAAAATACCTCTGCCCCAAAATGCATCAGTGCCTCAAGCTGCAGTCTTCATTTATTTCCCTTTCCCTAGGGTTCTTTCTTTTGATGTATCCCACCCCCTCTGCTCCTTAGCTCTTGGGAGCGAACACACAGCTGGTGTTAGGAAAAATGCACTGGGCCGCCATGGGGCAACCTGCTTTCCAGTTCCGGCACTGCCTCTGATTGCATGACCTTGAGTAGCCAGCATGACCTCTGTAAGCCTCAGAGGGCTAAGCGGTGCAAGGACACTCTCTCCTGTCAAGTAAGATGGTAAGTGGGTAAAGATGCCAACTCTTTCAGGGCACTTCATGAGAAAGAGCAAGGTGGAGTTCAAATGAAAGAGAGGATCGATGCTAATGCAGTGGCTAGCCCACGGCTTTCTCCTCTGTTGGAGGGAGTGGAGATGGGGTGGCGACCTCTGACCCCTATGGCTGTGGGAGGCTCTAAGACCCACAGGTTCTGGAGATGACTCATGGGAAGTTTCCCGAAGGTCAGAGCTGGTCGTCAGCCTCCTTCTCTACTCATCTTCCCCATGGACTTGGGAGCTTGCCAATTCTAGGCAACATTTTTCTTATCACCCGCTAGGCCCTATGCTCATGGATTTGTTAGGGCTGGGAGCAGTTTTTACTCACCTCTGATACCAAAATTGTGGGTGTTCTTACATCGTCTAATTCTCCAACTCTCTGGATACCCACTGGGCCTCCCACATTTCAAGTCAATTTGGCCATTAAAGCTGTAGGCTTAAGGACTCAGTCCCAAGAGGCTGCCCTCACTTCAGATGCCAGTCATGGCCCCAGGTCCTCAGGTTATCACACTGCTGTCCAACTTCACTATGAGGTCTGGAAGGTTCACACAACCACCCACCCATTTCATGTTTGATGATTTGTTAGAATGGCTCACAAAACTCCAGAAAACACTTCATGTACCATTGCTGCTTTATTATAAAGGAAGCAAATGAACAGCCAGATGAAGACAGACCTAGGTCAAGGGTCCTGAGCGCAGGAGCTTCTGTCCCCTTGGAGATGGGATGAGCCACCGGCTCAGAAGCTGTCCGAATCCTGCTGTTTAGAGGTTTTTAATGGAGATTTCATTACGTGAACACAATTGATTAAATCATTGGCCTTTGGTGATGAACTCACTCTCTATTCCTTCTCTCCTCCCTGGAGGTTGAAAATTTCAAGCTTCTAATCAAGGCTTGGTCTTTCTGGCAACTAGTTCTCATCTGGAAACTATCTAGGGCCCACCAAGAGTCACATGATTTGAACAAAAGAGACTCCCATTACCCTTATCACTCAGGAAATTCCAAGGGTTTCAGGAGCTCTGTTCCGGGAACTGGGGACAAAGACCAAATACCCGTTTAGAGCAGACAGTGAGAAAGGCCCTACTCTGTCAAACATAAGGTTTAGCAAAATGGAGTTGGGATGTTATCTGCATAGTGTTTCTTAGTTAAACCACCATTCATCAGGGGCATAATATATAGGCACACTGAGTTCCTGCTCCCCTTCCCCATGTGTCAAATAGGAATGTATTCGTTATCTACTGCTGCATAACAAATTACCCTTATGCCTAGTGTCTTAACAACAAAAAAATTTCTTGTCTCATGGTTTCTGTGGGTCAGGAATCTGGATGGAGCTCAGGTGAATTCTCTGGTTCCAGGGCTCTGATGGCTGCAGCCAAGATGCTGGCTCTTTATCCGCTGGGGAAGGATTCACTTCCAAACTCACTAATGTGGCTGTTGGAGAGATCCAATTCCTTTTGGATTATTGGATGGAGGCTAGGACCTCAGTTCCACGTTGGCTGCTGGGCAGAGGCCTCCTTCCTTTCCTGGCTCATTGGGCATCTCTATACCCAGGGAGGGCAGCTCACAGTATGGCAGAGTGAGCGAGTTAAAGGCAAGTGAGAAAGTGTGAACAAGATGGAAAGCATAATCCTTTATGACTGTGATATGGTTTGGCTCTGTGTCCCCACCTAAATCTTATCTTGTAGCTCCCATAATTCCCACGTTTTCTGGGAGGGACCTGGTGGGAGATGATTGAATTATGGGGGCAGGTCTTTCCCATGCTGTTCTTATGAGAGTGAATGGGTCTCATGAGATCTGATGGGTTTTAAAAACAGGAGATTCCCTGCACAAGCTCTTTCTTTGCCTGCTGCCATCCACGTAAGATGTGACATGCTCCTCCCTGCCTTCTGCCATGATTGTGAGGCCTCCCAGCCACATGGAACTGTGAGTCCAATTAAATCTCTCTCTCTCTCTCTTTGTGAATTTCCAAGTCTTGGGTATGTCTTTATCCACAGCATGAAAACAGACTAATACAGACTTGATTTCAGACATGACGTGCCATAGCTTTTGTTCTGTTCTGTTTGTTAGAAGCAAGTCACTGGGCCAGCAGTCAATGGGAGGGAATTACACAAGGGCGTGAATACCAGGTTGCAGGAATCACTGGAAACCACCTTAGAGACTGCCTCCCACAGGGGATAATAATCCCTGCCTTAAAGGGTTGTCGTGGGGATAAAACATGACAATGTATGTGAAAACAGCAGCTTTGAATATTCCAAAGCCCCAGGTAAACATTAATTACTTTTGTATTATGAATCATCTATTATATATAATATTAATGATGCTGTTTAATATTTCATTAATAAATACAACTATTGGCAGAGAAGACAAATTATAGCCCATCAGAGCTATCTAGACTTCAGAAACCACCTACCACAACCTCCTTGTTTTGCAGATGGTGAAATGGTGCACTCAGAGTCATTTGGAGAGTTAGTGCCAGAATTGAAAACAGAAGGCAAGTGTTCCCATTACTTTTTTGTTTTCACAAAACCTAGAAATGTGCTATTTGTCCAGTACTCTTTCCACTTTACTACATCGTCTTTAGATAGGGTATTAAAAAGAAACATATAGACACACAATTTCTTTTTTTTTTTTTTTTTTTTTTGAGACAGAGTTTCGCTCTTGTTACCCAGGCTGGAGTGCAATGGCGTGATCTCGGCTCACCGCAACCTCCGCCTCCTGGGTTCAGGAAATTCTCCTGCCTCAGCCTGCTGAGTAGCTGGGATTACAGGCACGCATCACCATGCCCAGCTCATTTTTTGTAGTTTTAGTAGAGACGGGGTTTCACCGTGTTGACCAGGATGGTCTCGATCTCTTGACCTCGTGATCCACCCGCCTCAGCCTCCCAAAGTGCTGGGATTATAGGCGTGAGCCACCGTGCCCGGCCTAGACACACAATTTCTTATGAGAAAAGGGTCCTTAGGGCACTTCCTGACATTTTTCTTATGTGGTGATGTGGTTTAAATAATTAGAGGCCACCTGTTAAATCTGTGAATGGTGCTGAGGCTGGCATTCATCAAGCTGGCAATGGTGGGATAGTATGTGGTCCTCAACCTTCACTGCACATCAGAATCACCTGTGAAGCTTCAGCAATTCTGAGTTCGTTGGTTTAGCATACAGCCTGGCCACTTGGAGTTTGATAATTTCTTCCGCTGGCTCCAGTGTGCAGCCAAGTTTTAGAAGACCAATGGGATCATCTTTATTTAGCTCGGGGAATGTTCACTGATCACAGCAGTCAGTTCTTCTTTGGATGCAGAATTAGAACAGGCTACATCTGGCCACCTTTTGTTTTTATAATTGATGTTTTATGGGGTTGCAGCCATGCTCTTTCAGTTACTAATGTCTGTGGCTGCTTTTGTGCCCCAACAGCAGAGCTGAATTATGATTGGCACTGATGGTCCGCAAAACTTAGAAATGTATGATTTGTTTCTGTACAGAAAAAAATGTACTGACCCCTGAGTTAGGAGATGGAACCGTGGGAGCTGTGTGCTCAGCAGAGTCACTTGGTGTTGGATAAAAACTTGGGAATTATTTCTAGAGTGGTGAGAGTGTAAGCCCAGTCAAGGCCTGAACAGATTTGACATTCCAGCTGGGGGGGGGGGGGAGTGAGAGGTGGCAGCATAAGCACAGAGCTGTGGGAAGGATGGAAGGAAAGTCAGGAGAGGAACTAAGAGGAACAGCAGCACTTCAGGTGAGGGTGGAAAAGGATCATCAAGAAGATTGAGAGAGTGGTCAGAGAGGTGGCAGATAACCCCAGAGAGGGTGACGCCATGAAGCCAAGGGAAGTGGGCACTGGGGTGGTCACTGCAGGAGAGATAGTGCCCAGCAGCGCCTGGGATAGCAGAGGCCAAGGCCTGAGGAGGGGCTGCAAAATTTGGCCACTGAGAGGTGATCATTGCATCTTAAATATATACAATAAAAAAATAAAAGAGTGAGCAAGAACAAAGATGAAGGAAAAAAAATAAAATTTGAAAAAAATATATAGGCGACTATCTAAAATTTTTGCTATATAAGAAAAATAGCAATAGAAATTTTCAGAAAGGAAAAAATTGACTACACAAAAGTGGGACAAAAAAGTGGACTTTTCAGAAAAGAGCACGACCCCAATTTCCAAATAACTGAGCTGTTACTGTCATAAATCATTTTTTGGGGGAAAGGGGTGTTATTTATATTTTCTGATGCAATCAACCAAACTGAAACCTCATTGTCATCTTGCTTTTTCCTGTCTTATCTCCGCCATCTTTCTCTGGGTCCATAGGTACACACATGCACCTTGTTATACACATCACATCTGTTGACTTAAAAACATGATTTAATATTTGCAGTTGTTTCTGAAGGAGACAGATCTCTGCATGATTAATCTAATTCTCCAGAAATCACTTGCTACAGAGCAATTGACCAAATGCTGGTTGATTCAGGAATGATCTCTCATAGCTTCCTCACCGTCCCTCCTTTCCTCTCTTGGTAGTTTTATAACCCTTGCTCTGAGGCTGCCCTGTGAGGTGGCCATGGGTGAATAAGCTGTTTCTCCCTGGGCCTATTTGATGCCCAGGACTTCAGACAGCAGAGTGCTGACCCAAAGGCCAGGGACAATGAGGAAAAAGTGACTGGTGCTCGCTCGTGTGACCCCAGGCAAGCCCATTAAGGATGGTAGCTCCATAAGGGGCACAGTCATGGACAGTTCAGCCCGACTCTTGAGAATGATGGAAAAGAGGAGCATGATTGGGACTGCCTTGGAAAACCTGGTAGGCATGGCTATCATTGTGTTGATGGAGAGGAGGAATGTGTTAAAGTAGGTCTGATTTCCCTGCATGTATAAGCGGCTATTGTCTTTGAGCAAAGCCATTGGTTATCACTAATATTATCCCTTGCTGAGCACTTATTGTGTGACATGCTCTGTACGGGAGCTATCCACATTTATCTCATTTAATCCTCATGACAACCCTGGGAGGCTAGAGACTGTGGTTAAATCAATCGCTGGAGGTCACTGGCTGGGAAGTGGTACAGTTGGGATTTGAAGCCAGTTCCGCCCATGTTGTTTTGATCATGACTCCACAGTGTCTTCCATAAGGGCAGGGACATCCATAGTCACTACTGTATCCTTGGTGCCTTGCCCCATGCTTGTATATCATAGACACTCAATCAATAAGGTATTGATTAACTGCTATATTAACTATAACCAAAAAAATGCTGTAGAAAAAAGCAATCCTTCAAAATTTCAGTAGTATTACAATAACACAGGTTTATTTTTCTCACTAGTGGGTCTGTGGATTGGCTGTAGTTCAGTTGCTGGACTCCAGGCCTCTAGCTGAATTTCTTTCTGCTTATACATCTTTACTCTGAGCACAAGCTGAAGGAGCAGGGGCTGCCTGGGACATTTCATCTCATGGTAGATTATAGAAGTGCAAGAGGTAAAGGTAAAGCAAAATCATGCAGAGACATTAAAGGCCCTGGTCCAATTCCACCTGCTGTTATTTCATTTCCCAAAGCTCTTCACATCGCCTGGTCCATCATCAACAGGCCAGGGAGATACATTCCTCTAACTCTAGTGGGAGGTATTGCAAGCCACAGGGCAGGAGTTCGTAGAATTCTATAATAGGGAGGCGTGAGGCATGGAAAACCAAACCCAACTCTCCACACTCACTCTCATTTGGGATTAATTCATCCGTGAATTAAGGTAAAACTCCAGGAACAGTGGCTTATACAATATGGGAATTTCTCTCTCATGTTAGTCTGGATAAAGGTAGCTCAGGCCAGGCAGGGCATCTCTCATCTGTGAAATCCCTAGGTACCCAGTCTGTTTCTATCTTGTTGCTCTGCCTTGCATGCCTGGACCCCTCATGGGGCAAGGTGGTGTTCCAGCCAACACCTCCATGCATCTCACAGCACACAGAAGAAGGAGTAGGGACCTGAACCAGCTGCCTCTTAGAGCAGTGGTCCCCAACCTTTTTGGCACCAGGCACTGGTTTTGTGGAAGACAAATTTTTCATGGACTGGGGAAAGCGATGGTTTTGAATGATTTAAGTGTGTTACATTTATTGTGCACTTTATTTCTATTATGGTTACTGTATTAGTCTATTTACATGCTGCTAATAAAGACATATTTGAGACTGGGCAATTCATACAAGAAAAAGATTTAATGGACTTACAGTTCCATATGGCTGGAGAGGCCTCACAATCATGGCGGAAGGGATAGAGGAACAAATCATGTCTCACATGGGTGACAGCAGGCAAAGTGCGAGCGTGTGCAGGGAAACTCCTCCTTATAAAACCATCAGATTTCTGGAGACTGACTCACTATCGCAAGAACAGCACGAGAAAGAACCTCCCCTGTGATTCAATTACCTACCACTGGGTCCCTTCCACAACATGTGGGAATTGTGGGAGCTACAATTCAAGATGAGATTTGGGTGGGGACACAGCCAAACCATATCAGTTACACTGCAATATACATTCAAATAATTACACGACTCATCAAAATGTAGAATCGTTGGGAGCCCTGAGCTTGTCTTCTTGCAACTAGACAGCCCCATCTGGGAGTAATGGGAGACAGAGACATGTCATCAGGCATTAGATTCTCATAAGGAGCATGCAACATAGATCCCTCACATGCACAGTTCACGATACAGTTCTCTCTCCTACCAGAATCTAACGCTATTGCTGATCTGATAGGAGGCAGAGCTCAGGCTCTAATGCGAGTGATGGGGAGCGGCTATAAATACAGATGAAGCTTCACTCCCTTGCTCTGCCACCCACCTCCTGCTGTACAGCCTGGTTCCTAATAGGCCCGGGACTGGTACTGGTATGTGGCCTGGGGTTGGGGACCCCTGTGTTAGAGAAGGCTCTTGAAGGTTGCTGTGTGTACCTCTGCTAGTATCTTTCTGGCCAGAATTTAGTTTCAAAGCCAGATCCACCTACAAGGGAAATCTGGGGCATGTAGTCTTTATTTCAAATGACCATGTGACCAGCCATAATTTCTATTTTTATTAAGAAAGGAGAGACTGGACATTGGGCCATGTCAATCTCTGCCACCCACCTCTGTTGGTTATTAGACATGCAGGTGCAGGAAAGGGTGAGATGTGGAGCCACAGGAATAAACTTTGAGGTCAAGCAGATCTGGCCCCCAACATGATTCTTCACACAGCCACATGGTCTTGTGCAAGCCACCTAATCTTATTAAGCCTCAGTTTCCTCAGTTGTAAATTGAGGGAAAATGATTCAATTTCAATAAGTTATAAGAATTAAGACACGGCATATCAGGGTTAATATGTTATTTCAGGAGATTAACATCTAGAGGGGAAGATGTATATGTTAATAGGTAGTGATTAAAAAAAATATCCTCTGGACTTGTCCTCAGTACCTGTTCTTAACATCCATGGAATTTCATTACTGATCTATGAGAGGCTGATCCATCATTGACTAAAAAACCATGATATCTTTCTTACCTCGGTTTTATCATCTGATAAATGGGTATAATAAGAATACCTGTCTGATTCTTAGGCAGGTATCATTCTTAGGATGATGTGACCTACTGCATATATGATATTCATAGTCTTACCTGCTGTATGGTGAATGCTTTCAAGTAATGCTACTACATGTTATGACAATCTTTGTTTTTCTCATGCCCTGAACATGGCCTGGCATACACTAGGTATTCAATGAATGTTCTTCAGTTGAAGGACAATTAAATGAAAACATGGTTCTAACTTAAACAAAATGTTTATTCAAACGAGAAAAAAAAAAAAAAACCCTTCAAACAAAAAGCAACCCAACACCAAGTAACTATCTCGATGTACTATATAGATTTTAAGTTCTAGAGATCAAAGTCAAGCAGAAGGTTTGATTGATGACAGGCATCTCAGACCACAACAATCCAACTTTGTATACCTTAGAGCTCTCTCAAAGTTCCTTGGCACCACTTTGCTTCTCTATAACCCAGGGGAGGGGGTAAGATTATTCTCATTCTATAGGTGAGAAAACGGAGGCTCAGGGAATCAGGGCTGGACCCAAGATCATGAAACTAACAAGGAGTCTATCTGGATGTTCCGACTCTCAGTCCTGTGCTCTTCCCATTAGACCAGAAAGATCATCTGGTTGGTCCTAATACTTTTACAGCTCCGTGGCCCAGCAGGGTTAAGTGACTTCCCCAAGATCACACAACAAATGGGCAGAGCAGGTGAACCCTCCGACTTGTCTCCAAAGGAAGTGTGGGCTGTTTGCCATAAACAGGGTCTCCAGGGAATCACTTCTCAATACCCAGTTCCTTGATGGGAGAGGCTTAGGCCTGAAAGCTTGCTTTACCTGGAAACAGCCCAAGCCTGGCCAACAGAAGGACAGAGGAACATCTCTGATGACAGCTATGATTTCTGTCAAGATGGCAGGAGATGCCTTGATCAGGATTGTGTTGCAGGATTCAATTTCCTTTGGAAAGAGTCAGATCCTTTGCCGATCTGTCTCCTGGCCCTCAGTGTCTGGTGGTATAGGCATGAAGGCACCTGACCAAGGAGACAAGTGGATACCATGTGCATGCCGATAATCCCAGCACTTTGGGAAGCTGAGGCAGGCAGATCACTTGAGTCTGGGCGTTTGAGACCAGCCTGGTTAACATGGCAAAACACCATCTCTATAAACATTTAAAAATTAGCCAGATGTGGTAACATGTGCCTGTAGTTCCAGCTACTCAGGAGCCTGAGGTTTGAGGATAGTTTGAGCTCAGAAGGTCAAAGCTGCAGTGAGCTGTGATTGCGCCACTGCACTCAGTGAAGATTTTAGTACCATGTATTGTGTATTGCAACCAAGAGGATGTCTATTTATCCATCCATTTATTCATTCAGCAAATACCTATCAGAATTCTTAGCATGTGTAGGGCACTGTACTAGGGGATGGGAATAATGCAAGGACTAAAACAGACCTGGTTACTGGCCTCACAGAGTTCATAACTTAGTGCTCTAGTCTTTCTCTATGAATTCGTGAACTTATTCATCATCCATCCATCCATCCATTCATCCATCCATCTCTCCCTCCATCCACTCATCCATCCATCCATCCATCATCTACACACTCATTCAATTGACTCACATATTCATGAGTTTTTTTTCACATGCTCAATCACGTACCCATTTAATAATTTTGTTCCTCTTCCCTCTCATTTATTCATTCATTTAGTCACTTAGAAGTTTATTCTCTTATGAACTCACTTGTTTACTAACTGTGATTCATTCTTTTCTATTTATTCAGTCACTAAATAGATCCATTTAGTCACATACTAATTCATTTATGCAGTCTCTCACTCTTGCATTCATTTAAAAAAAATCATTTAGTCATCAGACATTTACTGAGCCTATTCTGTATTCCAGGGGACCTGGATGCAGTCATCTCCAAGTTCCATAGGAGGGCTACGGCTCACCTGGTCTCGTCTGATAAACCATTGAAGAAGAGGGCTGTGTATCTATCTAGGAGTGCCTTCTGGGGAACTAGGGAGCGCAAGGCCAAGCTCATTGGCCTGTCATTACTGTTTCCTAATCTGGGGAGCCTCTCAGGTGAGGAAACACATTTTCCCACAAGATGTCACCTGTGGCCACCTCCCACAAAGTGATCAGCTGGGGGAAGCTTTCAGCTTTCTGTATCTTGCTTCCCTTCCCCCTCAGAGAAGTCTCTGCTGAAGCGATTGGTTTTCTCTGGCTCTGGGCAGGGGCTGAGTGATGCTGGGTGGAGGCAACACCCAGGGAGATAGGAAGCCTGTTCTGTGGGGCTTATCTCAGGACTGTGAGGCAACTGAAGACAGAAGCCATGAGAGGAGGAGAAGCTTGGCAATCTCATCTGCAATTGTTGTTTTTGTACTTATCTAAGGATAGAGGTGGGGATGGAAGGGTGGGAATGGGCTTGAGTTGCAGCAAAACGAATTTAGATTAGACACCTGGAAGAACTTTCCAACATACAATGCTGTAAAGCCAAAAGGAGATAGTACAGTTGCCTTTTATCTTGATCCATGGTAGAATACTTAAGTTTAGGTGTTCAATAAGTACTAAACACACAAGACTGGGAGCCTGGAGAGTTGGGCCAAAAGCTCTTATTTGACCTTCATTCCCATTGGGGACATTTCTCCTCTTTCTTTCACTCTCTGAGTCTCTGTGTCCTTGTCAGCCTTGTAGGGCTGTGATGAGGATTAAATGAGACACTATGTGAAAGTGACCAGTCCAGTCAATGCCTAGCATGTAGTACATGCTCAAGAAATATCAGTGTCATCTGAATTCTGGAAATCTTGAGCTCCATGGTAGTTCAATAAAAATATACCCAATGAATAATTAACATTTAATTTATAGAGGGCACAAAAGGTTCATTAATGTTAGTTAAAAGTCAGTAGGTTTTGAAGCCAGATAGACCTGGGTCATATTTAGAGCTGCAAAGGTATTGCCAAGAACATTAGGAATTGTTCTAGATGCTCTCCTACGATGCTATGACCAGGATGCACTCTGCACTCTTTTTGAAGAAGAGTTTGATACCACATCCAAGGACTCACCTGTCTCCCTTCTCTTTAATCTAGTAATTTCACTGGAAACCAGTTCAAGGAGATTATCTAAACTGTGGAGAATTTTTTTTTTTTAATTGTATTTTAGGTTCGGGGTACATGTGCAGATCATGCAGGATTGTTGCATAGTTACATACATGGGAAGGTGGTTTGCTGCCTTCATCCCCCGATTACTTATATCTGGTATTTCCCCCCTTGTTATTTCTCCCCATCTTCCCCACCCCCCGCTGTCCCTCCCCTAGCCCCCCTCAACTGACCGCAGTATGTGATGCTCCACTCGCTGTGTCCACATGTTCTAATTGTTCAACACCCACTATGAGTGAGAACATGCAGTGTTTGGTTTTCTGTTCTTGTGTCAGTCTGCTGAGAATGATGGTTTCCAGATTCATCCATATCCCTGTGAAGGACACAAACTCATCGTTTTTTATGGCTGCATAGTATTCCATGGTGTATATGTGCCACATTGTCTTTATCCAGTCTATCATTGATGGACATTTGGGTTGGTTCCAGGTCTGTGCTATGGTAAACAGTGCCACAATGAACATATGTGTGCATGTGTCTTTATAATAGAACAATTTATAATCCTTTGGGTGTATACCCAGTAATGGGATTGCTGGGTCAAATGGTATTTCTATTTCTAGGTCCTTGAGAAATTGCCACACTGTCTTCCACAATGGTCACACTAATTTGCACTCCCACCAACAGTGTAAAAGTGTTCCTATTTCTCCACATCCTCTCCAGCATCTGTTGTCTCCAGATTTTTTAATGATCCCATTCTAACTGGCGTGACATGGTATCTCAATGTGGTTTTGATTTGCATTTCTCTAATGACCAGTGATGATGAGCATTTTTTCATGTTAGTTGACCTCATAAATGTCTTCTTTTGAAAAGTGTCTGTTCATATCCTTCGCCCACTTTTGAATAGGTTTGATTGTTTTTATCTTGTAAATCTGTTTTAGTTCTTTGTAGATTTTGGATATTAGCCCTTTGTCAGATGTGTAGACTGCAAAAATTTTTTCCCATTCTGTTGGTTACCGGTTCGCTCTAATGATTGTTTTCCTTTGCTGTGCAGAAGCTCTGGAGTTTAATTATATCCCATTTGTCTATTTTGGCTTTTGTTGCCATTACTTTTGGTGTTTTAGCCATGAAGTCCTTGCCTGTGCCTATGTCCTGAATGGTTTTCTTGTAGGGTTTTTATGGTGTTAGGTCTTATGTTTTTGTCCGTCAGAGACTATTGAGTACTTACTGTGCACTGGGCTCTGAGAGTACATCGGGGAGTGTTAGAGAAACACACGTGGGAGAGATTTTGAAGGGCTGCTGAGACCATTCATCTAGTCATGCAACCAAAACACATTTACTGAGCACCTGTTATGTGTCTGACATAATTCAAGGCTCTGGGTTTACAACAAGGACCAAGACAGATGAAGATTTCGGAACTGTGGACAAGTCAGGGTTAGCAGGTCTGCAAAGTCAGAATGTTTATGCGAATGCAGCAGGCTTCTCTGATCCCCCAAATTATGCTTGGTCCTTCTCATATGTGCTCTTTCCCACCCCCATATTCACACAGATGAAGATTTCAAATTCCTTTCCCAATTTCACTGAAAGTCAGTACTCGAGGTCTTTGTATGTATAGCCAACTTTACTAAAGGCTTATGGAGATGGAGGGAGTTATATGATGAGAATGCAAACACATCAATTTTGAGTTGGTTAAACATCATCATTCTTCAAGATTCTCCAACTGCCCAACAAGTAGCTTGGTCACCATCTTACCCCCACTTTCTTCATCTCTGCTTTCTTCCTAAACCATCCTCCTCAGTGGCAGTAGAGTTCCAGTCATTTGCAGTTGTAAATAGTATTTCCCCCTTGACGACACTTTAATCACTTGTCCAAAGTCTACTATTTCAGCTACATTGTAAGCTCCTTGAGGCACCCAGATCAGGAGCACCCAGATCCCCACCCATAATGGGGACTTCAAAAATAGTTATTCAGTGAATGAACAGATGAATGAGACTTCCTTCAGATCACCACAAGGAAATTGTACTACCCGCATCTTTTCAAGAAAAAAGAGCGAGTTAATTTTTTTCAGCATGATGCCACATGGGATTCTGAATTACAGAATGAAATCTAAATATCTGAATTTGGTATTTGCCCTTTTGTCTTCTCTACATGGCACAGCAAAATGGTAGACAATGTGGGCTTTCAAATCAGATGTTGATTTTGCTGTTGGCCCTTGTGCAGTGTATCCTTGGGCAAGGATTTATTTCTTGTAAGCCTCAGTTCCCTTATCTGTATAATGGGCACTTTACCAGCACAAATGGCATGGTGGTCAAGTGTAGGCTCTAGTACTGAACTTCTGAATTCAAATCCTAGTTTTACCACTTACTGCGTTAATCTTGTGCAAGTAGCTTATTCTCATCATCTTCATCTGAAAAATAGGAATAATAATATTATTTACTTTACAGGGTCACCGGGAAGATTAAATAAGTTAATATATATAGGGCACTTAAACAGTGTCTGGCAAACACTAAACATGACATAAGGTTAGCTCATGTTATTATCTACCTCAGAAAGAAGATGGAATAAGATAACACATATAGGGTGTGTGCTTAGCACAGTTCCTGGGATGTTCTAGCTGTTCAGTACCTGTTAGCTGTCACTATTATGCCATATTTTATCAAGTTAAATGCACATTCATTTCCTCTCTATCATCTCTGACAATGGGATGCATCTAATAGTCACTTTTGGGAAGGAGGCATTTGTGATGTAGTTTTCATTGTACAAAATTATCTGGCAGAATGATGTCAGTATCTTGGAAGAAAACCCCAAGACAAGAGCAAAACACTTTCTGAAGAATTACTGCACCCTTCCTGTGATCAGCCCTGGGCTCCAGATGGCTCAGAGGGTGGCGTTGTGGGGAAAACGTTGCACATAGACAGTCTGAGTCAAGAAGTGACTCAGAGGAGCCAGATTCTGAACGTGACTAAGTTTTAGGAATACCTTAAACAACTTACCTCACTTATATTTTCCTTTTCATGCATGCATGAAACTGATATGGAGTTAAAACCCATTCTAAATAAATCCAAAAGAGCTTTTAGTAAGCGCAAAATACACATTCTATGTAATCAAAATCCGTGTGTCATAATTGGGTAGGTAGTGTGTTTTTCTTTCTTTGAGATATGTAAAATAAGGCTGCACCTTACAATCACTGGCATCTTAGATGGATGAAGTATGGGGCTGTGCATATCCATCTGTCATCAGGCATTGTCTGAGCAGCCAGCCCACTGTGGTAAGTGCCATGGGAGGAGAGTCAGAGGTGGGAGGAGGAGAAAGAGAGGCTGAAGTCCCTGCCTAGAGCTGATTGCAGGTCCATCCTGCAGAGCAGGTCATTGATCGGGCAGCCCAGGCCTCTCATGGTCCCTCCTCAGCATTCTGCTTCCAAACTGACCTGCTCTGGGCTTTCCTAGGTGGTCTGGTCTTGGCTCACCCTGACCTTTCAGGCAAGTCAGTTTGCTTCACCGGAGCAAGTTGCAATTGCCTGAGTGGAGCCTTGCCTGTGACTATACAAGGACAGGTCTGGGTTGGGCAGGCAAGTAGGTCTGATAAGGAGGATGGGGCAATTTCTGGCCAGCACCACCTTGTAGGGAGTTTGGGATTCTCCCCCAGGGCTCAGGGAATGGGCAAGAGAAAGCAGGGTGGGGAGCTGGATCCAGTGAAAGTAGCAGGCCTCCCTGAATACCACTGACACCCTGAAGTAGTCATGTCCTCCCGTTTCCCAATGCCCAGGGCTTATAAGAAATCAGGCAGTGACCCTTGCCTATACCTCCCAAGCATGGAGTTCTCTAGGTTTGCCCCTTGGGTTTCTAGAGGATTCCGTGGGAACACAAGGTTTTGTTTGTTAAGAAAAGTAAGTGACAATCACTTAGTTTGGTGATCTTGGGTACAAGTGGTCACATGTGGATGTTAGGGCAGGAAGGGCCCAGGATGAGGTAAGAGGTTGAAGAAGGCAGCTGATGGTAGCCAAGGCCCACATTACAGGTGGGGGAGAATGATTAGCACCCACTTATTTCTGAAAATCACTCCCAGGATGATTTTCAGAGCATGTGTGTGTTTCTTTGCCCAAGTCCAAGTTCTCTGGCTAATAAATGAAATTTTGAATTCACTATATGCTGAGAATTCACCTCCCAGGAGAAAGATAATTGACTTGGTTTGGCCCTTACTAGTTTAAATAGAAAAAATAAAACAGAAAGAATGAATGTCCCCAAAGACAGTTACTTTTTGTGTTATAACCGTAGGATATTGCCATGTGGCCATCGTTTACTGGTTTGTTGACTGGTTTTTTGATTGACTGCTCTACTGAGCAAGTATTTATTGAATGCCTGTGATGAGTCAGGGGTTGTGCTAAGAACGAGGGGCATAGATGATGAAATAGAGAATCTCTGGCTTTAAGAACTTCCAAAGTAGTAAATGAGCAAATGCTTATCACATGAAGCACTGCTTGAGTCACTTGGTTTTCACAACCTCCCTTTGAAGGAGGTACTGGTATCTATTTCACAGATAAGGAGACTAAGCCTCCAAGAGGTGAAGAGACAAGGGCGGATAAAGGGCTGAGTGAGTTCAGAATGGAGAGAAATCATTTCCACTTGGGAGTAATCTGCAAAAGCTCTGGAGGGGTGGCCTTTGAGATTGAGATGAAGGCAGAGCTGGCCATAGCAGGTGGAGAGCAGGGGCAGTACTAGGCTGTGGGGCACACTGCCAGGCCATGGTGAGGGGAGGTGTCGCTGCTCAGAGAGCAGCCAGTGAGCAGTCAGCTAAGCCTGAGCTCCTGGACCTTTCAGTGGGGTAGTGCAGTTCCGTGAAAACAGGTCAACAGCCCAGCCAGACAGGGAGTAGTCCCTGCAAAGCTGCATCACCTGGAGTTGCACAACTCCGATGGGATGAACAGCTGCGTTTGGAGGGCGAGCTCAGTGCTGGGAACAGCACAGGCAAGGCTTTTCTGCCTTGTAAGAATCTTCTCTGAGTAAATCAGCTCAGCTGCAGGGCCCCGAGTCCATGGAAATCTATGTGGCTGCTAGAGAAAGCCAGCTGTAGGCAGGGAGTTTAAGAGACTGTGGCTCCTATTGCTCAGTCATGCATTCCACAGATATTTACTGTGCATTTACTCTGTGCCAGATGCTATGCTAAGAGAGAATTAAGACAGGATCTCTGCATTACAGTCTAGCAAAGGAATGGACAAGAGAGCCCCTGATTACCGTAATAATAAAAATCAGACACTTGCTGTGTGTCAGGCATTGCTTTAAGTGCCTTTCATCATCACTATAAAGGTTGGTTGTATTACTGTTTTATAGAGGGAGAGACAGGGGCGCAGAGAGATTAAGCAACTTGCTCAAGGTCACAGCTAGTAAGAGACAAAGCCAAGATTTAAACCCCGGCCAATTGGCTGCAGAGCCCAAGCCTTTAATCACTGTGCTACGCCACCTTGTCATCCAACCAAATAAATTATATTGCAGTGCAGTTCTGCTGGAGAAAGCACAGAATGCTACAAGAGCACAAAGAGCGGGTTCCCAATTCAGGTGTTGAGGAGTGGGTGCAAGGAGGACTTCCTGGAAGAAATGAGGCTGTGCCGAAGGCTGAAGGGTAAGGAGCAGCCCCCTAGGCCAAGGAGAGGTTGGGAGGAGAGCTCTGGGCAATGAAATGGAATCAGAAGGAGCTGATGGTAAGAGAGAGCACAGATGGTTTCAGGAACTGTGAGGAACGC
This sequence comes from Cebus imitator, assembly GCF_001604975.1. NCBI lineage: Eukaryota > Metazoa > Chordata > Mammalia > Primates > Cebidae > Cebus > Cebus imitator. Next base: position 11,541,142 of record NW_016107383.1, read on the forward strand.
ATGTTCGCTGGAAGAGATGTGGGGGAGACTCCAGAGCGGAGGAGGAGTCAGGCAGGTGCCATACTTTGGGACGTGGCTCCCTCTAGCCACCCTGTGAAAACACAGTCTGGTATTACCCTGGTTCCCAAGAACTCCGAAGCCTGTAAACATGCCCGTCACACGTGGGCCTCTTCAGAAGGCGGATGGCCTTTGTGTAAATAAACAACCCCTTGCATAAATCTCTGCACGTTGAGTGACAAAGATACCTACTGAGGCCATTCCCTGAGGGTGGCTTGGGCAACCAGAGGTGCAGTGACTTAGCCTTTCTGAACTTCAGTTTTGTCATCTACAAAATGGGATTTTGTAACAAGCCCTCATGCACAGCAAAGGTGGAGCTTGAGAGGATGTTTGTTGGGGACCTAGATTCCTTAGTCTTGTTATTAGCAGATTGCCATATGAGGGGATCTTGAGTAAGCAAGTAAGGAGGTTTGTGGGTGATTTTAGAGCAACAGCTTCCAAATGGGGCTTAGAAAAACATCTCAGAATGTTTTTATAAAATATATTTATAAAAACAACATGATAATTTCCATTATGTCACCATCCTCTCCCGGGAACAGCGGCTGATTGTGACAGGGTAGCATGTCTTAGGATTTAGAGTTCAGACTTTGCGTATCAGCCATGACAGTCTATCAACAGGAGTAGGTCATTCTTATAGGTGAGATTGGATCAATAAAATAGCATCCATCTCTCAGCTTGCATGGCCAACTTCTTCAAATGCCACTGGTGCTTTCTTTCAAGGTCTATCAGTTTGGTTATCAGGTCATTCTTTACAGCCATCACAGGCAAGTGCACGGTGCAGTATGTTTTTAGACGCTACAGAAAAGGAATCAGCATTCCTGCTAGCTCTAGCAGTTGGTAGGATTGAAGCAAAATGAAGTGGCTCAAGATTTTGGCAGCACTTTCGTGAAGACCATGTGGAATAATCCCATGTTAGTGACATTGATGTGGTTGTAAGGGAACTAAACTTTGCATAATTCTTATGAAGTTATGGGGCCATATTATACCATGTGTCTATCTACATTCTTGTTTTTTGTTTTTTTTTTTTTTTGAGATGGAGTCTCACTCTGTGGAGACTGGAGTGCAGTGGCACAATCACAGCTCACTGCAACCTCTGCCTCCTGGGTTCAAGCAATTCTCCTGCCTCAGCCTCCAGAGTAGCTGGGATTACAGGCACCCACCACCACATCTGGCTAATTTTTATATTTTTAGTAGAGATGAGGTTTCACCAAGTTGGCCAGGTTGGTCTCGAACTCCTGATCTCAAGTGATCTGCCCGCCTCGCCTTGGCCTCCCAAAGTGCTGGGATTATAGGCCTGAGCCAATGCGCCCCACCAACATTCTTGAAAATATTTGCTTGTTGTTTTACTTAATGATGTGTTTCATATGTGTACATATCTATATATATATAGATATATACACACACATACCAAATCTCAGAATTTGTATTTTTTTATGCTTATGCGCTTAAAGTATGATTGAATTTCAGTAACTAAGAATCCAATCCTTAGTAATTGACATTACTTGTTATATTGTTTTCTGAAAGATAAAGAAAAGGCTGTCTAAACTCCTAAGATTTTGTTTTTTTCTCATGATTTTTAGGTATTCATTTGAGAGTATGATTTCTTAACTATAAAACCTTCAGTGATTATTTTTTGGCATGACTCTTCTACTCTATCCTAAATAGTTTTGAAATGTTTATCATTTTACTCAGATGATAAATAATGAAGGAAGGAAAAAAGAGTAGTAAATATAGATAATTTTATTTTGAAGCTCATTTGAAAGAATTCCTGAAATTCTTAATATGTGCCACATTTTAAACACCAGATAAATTTAAATTTGGAAATTAGACTCAGTAACCTGCTCAACAAATAGACACTTGATCTTTTAAAAATTATTTCATATCATTTTCTATTTTCACTGGTCTTCGAAAGGCAGTGTATTAGTTCATTGTCACAGTGCTATAAAGAGCTGCCCAAGACTGTGTAATTTATAAAGGAAAGAGTTCTGCATGGCTCACAGTTCTGCATGACTGGAGAGGCCTTAGGAAACTTACAATCATGGAGGAAGTGGGAGAGGCACTGTCTTACATGGCGACAGGCAAGAAAGAGCGAGTGTGTGAAGGAACCATCAGACACTTATAAAACCATCAGACCTTGTGAGAACTCACTATCATGAGAGCAGCATGGGGGAAACCACCCCCATGATACATCACCTCCCACCAGGTCTCTCCTTGGACATGTGGGGATGATGGGGATTACAATACAAGATGAGACTTGCATGGGGACAGAAAGCCTAACTGTATCAGGGAGTTAAATCCAAGTGGACTCATCACTGACAGCTCAAAGACATTTTCAACAAGCAACACAGCTTCTCGTATGCTGCATCTTCACTCTGCATAGAAATGTTTTAAAACATCATCAGCCCTCTCTGCAATGCAGGGATTGATAATATTGAGAGCTCTTGGAAATGCTTTTATTTCTTCACTCACAAACCAAAAATTATTACTCCTGACTCCCAAACCTGGGTATAACTGTATATGTATGAAATGCTTAGCTCTCTTTTCATAAGCTTCACTGCAAATCCAGTAAACTTTCTATTCTAGTTGGAAACATTATGATAGGCCTGTCCAATAATTTGATTCAGATCAATTCCAGGCTGCAACCCTGTGCCAACTGGTTCTGGTTTTTCCTTCAACCTTGATGATAGGCCTTTCAGCCTTTCTTTGTTTATGCTGCACTTTGAGGTCTTCTTGGATCTCTTGCACAAATTGACAACTGTTCTTTCATTGTCAGTTGGCTCATCACATTATTAACTAAGCTGAGGAAACACTGGTCTCATTCTTTATGCCTTCAAACTTTTCATTCTTCATTGTTCATGTAAAGATTTCACTTTTAAAATATGTGTACTTTTATAGTGATCAGCTGGTAAACTCCTCAGTCTGGGTAGGTTCTGTGAGAGCCCAGACTTTTCTCTGTCTGTCTTTTGCACAGGTATACAGTCCCTGGCACACAGTACATTCTCATTAAATATTTGTGGAATGAACAAATGAAGTTTTTATCTTCTTTCATTGTCCACTTGGATTTTAAATGTATTTCTAAATAATGTTTTCAGAAAACAGATTCATGTGTTCAACCAAGGGCTCACAACAGTTTTCTGTAAAGTACCAGATAGTAAATATTTTAGGTTTTGTGGCCACGAAGTCTCCGTCATAAGTACTCACCTCTACCATTGAAAGTAATGCAAAAGCAGTCAGATACCATATGTAAATGAGTGAGCATGGCTGTGTGACAATAAAACTTTATTTACAGAAATAAGTAGTTGGCCAGTTTGGCCTGTGGGTCAAAACTTGTCTCTTGTTTTATTTTATTTTTTATGATTTTTCTGAGACAGGAACTTGTTCTGTTGCCCAAGCTGGAGTACACAGGTGCAATCATGGTTCACTGAAGCCTCACCTCCTGGGTTCAAGCAATCCTCCCACCTTGTCCTCCTGAGTAACTGGCACTACAGGTGTGTGCCATTGACTAGTTTATTTAAAAAAATTTTTGTGTAGACTCCAGGTCTTGCTATGTTGCCCAGGCTGATCCTGATCTCTTGGGCTCAAGCGATGCTCCTGCCTTGGCCATCCAAAGTGCTGGGATTATAGGCAAAAGCCACTGTGCCCAGCCTGGCCCCTGTTTCAAACTATGTTTTTTAAAAAAATCTTCAACTTATTTTGGCTGAGTAGGCGATTCCTTCCCCCCAATAGTTTCACTATAAATCACTTCTAGATCTGTAATTGCAATATTATTTCTATCATATTTTCTTTAAAATTTCAGTGTTTTTTTTTTCCCTAATAGAAATAGAAAATCATTTTTTCCACTGCTTAGTTTTCCTGGCAGCACAATGACTCTGAAAACAGAATGCTGTTGAACTCTGGCCTTCAAAAGTCTGTTATCCAGAATCTTTACACTGTGTAAATTGGCCCTGAACTTTCTGTACTTTGAAGGCATATTTTGGTTGATACAGTGTAGTTGTTTCATATCTTCTGAATTTCAAATCATGTGCAGGGTCTTAAGCTGAGATAGTCTTGTATCCTGCCTCCATATTGATCCCAGATGTCCCCTCACATATTATCTGTGATGATGAAGTTTCCTGTCATTCAATTACCATCATTGTCTATCCTACCATTTGGCTAGATGTGTGAGCTCTCAGCAAGTTTTGTGAAGAATGATTATACAGGCAGGGGTAGGATCCAAGATGGCCCCTAGGAACAGCTCTGGAGTGCACTTCCCAGCGAGAACAAGGCAGAGGGTGAGTGATCACCACATTTCCAAACGAGTTATTACTGCCCACAGACCAGGAGATTCCCAGGCTGAAAAGCACCATGAGTTTCCAGCACAGCTGTTTCAGCTGGCACAGCGGGTCTCCGCACAAAACCTTACACAAATCTGGGCAGCCGTTTCAACTGGCGCCTGGAACGCCTGGGAGACAGAGTCACCCATTCAACTGAAGAAAAGGGGGCTGAAACAGGGAGCCAGGTGATCTGGCTCAGTGGGTCCCACCCCCACAAAGACCAGAAGCCTGAAACGTTCTGGATTGAGAATTTCACAGCAAGTGCAGCTGGACCCAGAATGGTCCAGCTCTGTGGGTGGAAGGGCTCCCCATTACTGAGGCAGTCCACCACTACCGAGGCAGTCCGCTATTACCGAGGCAGTCCGCCATTACTGAGGCAGTCTGACATTACTGAGGCAGACTGCCATTACCAAGGCAGTTCTAACTATAGCTCTGTAAACAAAACTGCAAGGAAGTTTACACAGCAGCTGGGCAGAGCCCACGGCTTAGCAACACCTCTGCTGGCAGACTGTGACTAGGCTACCTCCTTGCTGGGCAGGGCATCTCTGAAAAATGGCAGCAGCACATCAGGAACTTACAAATAAAGCCCCACCTTCCCAGGGCAGAGCACCTGGAAAAAAGGTGGTTATGAGTTCCACTGCAGCAGACTTAAGTGTACCTGCCCAGCAGCTCTGAATGGAACAACAGGGCTCACAGCTCAGCACTTGAGCTCCTATAAAGGTCAGACTGTCTCCTCTAGCAGCTCCCCAACTCCTGTATATTCCAAAGAGACATCTCATAAAGGAGAGCTCAGGCTGACATCTGGTGGGTATCCTTCTGGGACAAAGATAACAGAAGAAGAAACTGGCAGCAATCCTTACTGTTCTGCAGCCACCCCAGGTGATCCCCAGGCAAGCAGGGTCTGGAGTGGACCTCCAACAGTCCTACAGCAGAGGGGGCCTGTTAGAAGGAACACTAAAAAACAGAAAGAAATAACTTCAACATCAGCAAAAAGGGCATCCACTCAGAGACCCCATCCAAAAGTCACCAACTACAAAGACCACAGGTAGATAAATCCACAAAGATGAGAAGAAACCAGTGCAAAAAGGATGAAAACACCCAAAACCAGAACACCTCTTCTCCCGCAAGGGATCACAGCTCCTCGCCAGCAAGGGAACAAAGCTGGATGGAGAATGAGTCTGATGAATTGACAGAAACGGGCTTCAGAAGGTGGGTAATAACAAACTTTTCCGAGCTAAAAGATAATGTTCTAACCCAATGCAAAGAAACTAAGAACCTTGAAAAAATGTTTGACGGAATGCTAATGAGAATAAACAGCTTAGAAAAGAATATACATGACTTAATGGAGCTGAAAAACACAACACAAGAACTTTACGAAGCATACACAAGTTTCAGTAGCTGAATCGACCAAGCAGAAGAAAGGATATCAGAGATTGAAGATCAACTCAATGAAATAAAATGAAAAGGCAAGATTAGAAAAGAAAGAGTGAAAAGAAATAAACAAAGCCTCCAAGAAATATGGGATTATGTGAAAGATGTAATCTACACTTGATCAGTGTACCTGAAGAGGACAGGGAAAATGAATCAAAGCTGGAAAACACTCTTCAAAATATTATTGAGGAGAACTTCCCCAACCTAGCAAGGCAGGCCAATATTCAAGTCCAGGAAATATAGAGAACACCACAAAGATGTTCCTCCAGAAGAGCAACCCCAAGGCACATAATCGTCAGATTCACCAGGTTGAAATGAAGGAAAAATTGCTAAGGGCAGCCAGAGAGAACGGTCAGGTTACCCACAAAGGGAAGCCCATCAGACTCACAGTGGATCTCTTGGCAGAAACCCTACAAACCAGAAAAGAGTGGGAGCCAATATTCAACATCCGTAAAGAAAAGAATTTTCAACCTAGAATTTCATATCTAGCCAAACTAAGCTTCATAAGCAAATGAGAAATAAAATCCTTTATGAACAAGCAATTGCTGAGAGATTTCATCACCACCAGGCCTGCCTTACAAGAGCTCCTGAGAAAACACTAAACATAGAAAGGAACAACCAGCACCAGCCACTCCAAAAACACACCAAATGGTAAACAGTATCAACACAATGAAGAAACTACATCAACTAATGGGCAAAACAACTAGCTAGCATCAAAATGGGGGGATCAAATTCACACATAATAATATTAACCTTAAATGTAAATGGGCTAAATGCCCCAGTCAAAAGACACAACCTGGCAAATTGGATAAAAACTCAAAAACCATCTCACGTACAAGGACACAAAATAAAAGGATGGAGGAAGATTTACCAAGCAAACGGAGAGCCAACAAAAGCAGGAGTTGCAATCCTAGTCTCTGATAAAATGACTTTAAACCAACAAAGATCAAAAGAGACAAAGAAGGGCATTACATAATGCTAAAAGGATCAATGCAACAAGAAGAGCTAACGATCCTAAATATATATGCACCCAATACAGGAGCACCCAGATACATAAAGCAAATTCTTAATGACCTACAAAGAGACTTAGACTCCCACACAGTAACAGTGGGAGACTTTAACACTCCACTGTCAATATTAGACAGATCAACAAGACAGAAAATTAACAAGCGTATCCAGGACTTGAACTCGGATCTGGACCAAGCAAACCTAATAGACACCTACAGAACTCTCCACCCCAAATCCACAGAATATACATTCTTCTCAGCACCACATTGCACCTACTCTAAAATTGACCACATAATTGGAAGTAAATCGCTCCTCAGCAAATGCAAAAGAATGGAAATCATAACAAACAGTCTCTTAGACCACAGTGCAATAAAATTAGAACTCAGGATTAAGAAACTAACTCAGAACTGCACAACCTCATGGAAACTGAACAACTTGCTCTTGAATGTTGACTGGATAAACAATGAAATGAAGGCAGAAATAAAGATGTTCTTTGAAACCAACGAGAATGAAGACACAAGGTACCAGAATCTCTGGGACACATTTAAAGCAGTGTCTAGAGGGAAATTTATAGCTATAAATGCCCACATGAGAAGCAAGGAAAGCTCTAAGGTCGACAGCCTATCATCAAAATTGCACTAGCTAGAGGAGCAAGACCAAAAAAAACTCAAAAGCTAGCAGAAGACAAGAAATAACTAAGATCAGAGCAGAACTGAAGGAGATAGAGACACAAAAAACTCTTCAAAATATCAATAAATCCAGGAGCTGTTTTTTTTGAAAAGACCAATGAGATAGCCTGCTAGCTAGATTAATAAAAAAGAAAAGAGAGAAGAATCAAATAGATGCAATAAAAAACAATAAAGGGGATATCACCACAGATTCCACAGAAATACAAACTACCATCAGAGATTACTACAAACAACTCTATGCGCATAAACCAGTAAACCTGAAAGAAATGGATAAATTCTGGACACTTGCACCCCCCCCCAGCTTAAACAAGAAGTAGAAACACTGAATAGACCAATAACAAGGGCTGAAGTTGAGGCAGCAATTAATAGCCTACGAATCAAAAAAAGCCCAGGTCCAGATGGGCTCACAGCTGAATTCTGCCAGACATACAAAGAGGAGCTGGTACCACACCTTCTGAAACTATTCCAAACAATCCAAAAAGAGGGAATCCTTCCCAGATCATTTTATGAGACCAACATCATCCTGATTCTAAAACCTAGCAGAGACTCAACAAAAAAAGAAAACTTCAGGCCAATATCCGTGATGAACATAGATGCAAAAATCTTCAATAAAATACTGGCAAACTAATTGCAACAGCACAATGAAAAGCTTATCCATCATGATCAAGTAGGCTTCATCCCAGGGATGCAAGTCTGGTTTAACATATGCAAGTCTATAAACATAATCCACTACATAAACAGAACCAAAGAAAAAAACCACAAGATTATCTCAATAGATACAGAGAAGGCCTTTGACAAAATTCAGCCCTTTATGCTAAAAACTCTCAATAAACTAGGTATTGATGGAATGTATCTTAAAATAATAAAGGCTATTTATGACAAACCCACAGCCAATATCATGCTGAATGGGTAAAAACTGGAAGCATTCCCTTTGAAATCTGGCACTAGACAAGGATTCCCTCTCTCACCACTCCTATTCATATAGTATTGGAAGTTCTAGCCAGAGCAATCAGGCAAGAAAAAAAAAAAATATAGGGTATTCAGTTAGGAAAGGAGGAAGTCAAATTGTCTCTATTTGCAGATGACATGATTTTATATCTAGAAGACCCAATTGTCTCAGTCCAAAATCTCCTGAAACTGATAAGCAACTTCAGCAAAGTCTCAGGATACAAAATCAATGTGCAGAAATCACAAATATTCCTATACACCAATAACAGACTTAAAGAGAGCCAAATCAAGAATGAACTACCATTCACAATTGCTACAAAGAGAATAAAATACCTAGGAATACATCTAACAAAGGATGTAAAGGATCTCTTCAAGGAGAACTACAAAGCACTGCTCAAGGAAATAAGAGAGGACACAAACAGATGGAAAAACATTTCATGCTCATGGTTAGGAAGAATCAATATAGTGAAAATGGCCATACTGCCCAAAGTAACTTATAGATTCAATGCTATCCCCATCAAGCTACCAATGACCTCTTCACAGAACTGGAAAAAAACCACTTTAAACTTCATATGGAACCAAAAGAGAGCCCACATAGCCAAGACAATCCTAAGGAGAAAGAACAAAGCTGGAGGCATCACGCTACTTGACTTTCAAACTATACTACAAGGCTACAGTAATCAAAACAGCATGGTACTGGTACCAAAACAGATACAGACCAACGGAACAGGATGGAAGCCTTTGAGGCAACACCATACATCTACAACCATCTGATCTTTGACAAACCTGACAAAAACAAGCAATGGGGAATGATTTCCTGTTTAATAAATGGTGTTGGGAAAACCAATGTTGGCTAGCCATGTGCAGAAAGCAGAAACTGGGCCCTTTCCTGACATCTTAAACTAGATGGATTAAAGACATAAATGTAAGACCTAACACCATAAAAAACTTGGAAGAAAACCTAGGCAGAACCATTCAGGATATAGGCATAGGCAAGGACTTCATGACTAAAACACCAAAAGCATTGGCAACAAAAACCAAAATAGACAAATGGGATCTAATTAAACTCCACAGCTTCTGTACAGCAAAAGAAACAATCATTAGAGTGAACTGGCAACCAACAGATTGGGAAAAAATTTTTGCAATCTACCCATCTGACAAAAGACTTATATTCAAAATCTACAAAGAACTGAAACAGATTTACAAGAAAAAAACCCATTCAAAAGTGGGCAAAGGGTATGAACAGACACTTTTCAAAAGAAGATATATATGAAGCCAACAAACATATGAAAAAATGCTCATCATCACTGGTCATTAGAGAAATGCAAATCAAAACCACATTGAGATACCATCTCACGCCAGTTAGAACGGCTTTCATTAAAAAAGTCTGGAGACAACAGATGCTGGAGAGGATGTGGAGAAATTGGAACACTTTTACCCTGCTGGTGGGAGTGTAAATTAGTTCAGCCATTGTGAAAGACAGTGTGGCGATTCCTCAAGGACCTAGAAATAGAAATTCCATTTGACCTAGCAATCCCATTACTGGGTATATACCCAAAGGATTATAAATTGTTCTATTATAAAGACACATGCACCCATGTTCATTGTGGCACTGTTGGCACTGTTTAGTAAAGACCTGGAACCAACCCAAATGCCCATCGATGAT
>NW_016107383.1:11551514-11566951 GCF_001604975.1 Cebus imitator
CACATGTACCCTGGAACCTAAAGTACAATAATATATATATATACACACTCACACACACATACACACATATATGTGTATATATATATTAAAAAATGATTATTATTGCTTTTAAATAATTACAGGTATTATGAAAGAAACCACAGTTTAACATACTTAAGACAGCAAAAGTCTATAGAGAATAAGTTTTTTAATTTTAAGAAATTTTACTAAAAGAGGCAAAGTGCTGATGGGAATTAAAAAAATGAAAACAAAACATGGCTGGGCACAGTGGCTCACACCTGTAATCCCAGCACTTTGGGAGGCTGAGACAGGTGGATCACGAGGTTAGAAGTTCGAGACTACCCTGGCCAACATGGTGAAACCCCATCTCTGCTAAAAATACAAAAATTAGCCAGGTGTGATGGCGGGTACCTATAACTCCAGCTACTTGGGAGGCTGAGGCAAGAGAATTGTTTGAACCTGGGAGGTGGAGTTTGCAGTGAGCCGAGTTTGCTCCACTGCACTTCAGACTGGGCAAAAGAGCAAGACTCCATCTCGGAGAAACAAAACAAAACAAAAACTAAACACATGGTGGAACAATTAGCAGGGCAGCACCCAGGCCTGTTGAAATGTCACCATCAGTTGACTTATGTCCATGTGCTCATAGTTTTTATTTGTTACGGTGATGACAAAGTAGATTACTAACATCATGGATCAAATACAAAAGTGATGTACATTTCTCAATTTGGAACTGATTCATATAGCAACATGGTTACATTTGTTATTTTCGATGTGCCAAGAACTGGACTAGACCCTTGCCAGGATTATCACATTTAATCCTCACTATCGCTCTACCAGATAGGCACTTTGTTCCCAATCATCTGTACTTTAGAAACCTTCTGTGTCTTGCCCAAGGTCACAGAGTTAGCACATGTGGAGCTGGTATGTGTGTTTTTTATGGGTACACCTTTTCCTTCCTTTGAAAAAACGTAGTTAAGGGAGAAAGTTAAACAGGGAACAGGAACTTTCAACTCTAAATGGACTCTCTGCTGCATTCTGTTAGGCCCTCAATGCTCCTTCTTTTGCAAAGATTAAAAAAGCCAGAAGAAAAAGTTCCAACTTGGTTATAGGGGTAAAGGAGAGATGGGGGTCAAGGAGAGGTGGGGGCAGAGGTGGAGTTATAAGGCCACCACCAGTGAGTTATACCCAGGACAGGCCAGCCAGCCTGACAGAAGGGAAAACAAAGGGAGAAGAAGACATTGGAGGCTGGGCACGATGGCTCATGCCTGTAATCTCAGCACTTTGGGAGGCCGAGGCGGATGGATCACTGGAGGTCGGGAGTTCAAGACCAGCTTGGCCAAAATGGTGAAACCTCGTCTTTACTAAAAATACAAAAACTTAGTTGGGTGTGGTGGCTTGTGCCTGGAATCCCAGCTACTTGGGAGGCTGAGGCAGGAGAACCGCTTGAACCCGGGAGGTTGAGATTGCAGTGAGTTGAGATCACGCAACTGCACTCCAAGGTTCAGGAAAGCTGAGAGATTCTATTTTATCTTTTATATATTTGGGAGGTACAAGTGCAAGTTTCTTACGTGCATATAACGAGTAATGGTGAAGTCTGGGCTTTTAGTGTACCCATTACCTGAAAAGTGAACATGCTACCTAATAGACAATTTTTCAATCCTTACCCCCCTCCTATCCTCCTACCTTTTGGAGTCTCCAATGTCTATTATTCTACCCTATGTTCACGTATACCCATTGTTTAGCTCCCACTTATAACTGAGAACAATGTGGTATTTGACTTTGTGTTTCTGAGTTATTTCATGTAGGATAATGGCCTCCAGTTTCATCCAGGCTGATCTCATTCTTTTTCATGGCTAAACAGTATTCCATGGTATATATACACCATAGTTTCTTTATCCAGTTCTCCATTGATGCACACTTAGGGTGATTCCATATCTTTGCTACTGTGAATTGTGCTGTGATAAACATGCAGGTACACGTGTCTTTTTGATAGGTTGCTTTCTTTCTCTTTGGGTAGATACTCAGTAGTGGGATTGCTAGACGGAATGGTAGTTCTATACTGTTTTCCATAAAGATTATACTAACTTACATTCTCACCATTAGTGTACAAGCATTTCCTTTTTCTCTGCATCCTTGCCAACATCTGTTATTTTTAGACTTTTAAATAATAGCTATTCTGATGGTATGAGATGGTATCACATTGCGGTTTTAATTTGCATTTCAAGCTGAGAGATTTTCAAAGCTGAGTTAGATAATTGGCTAACTTAGGACTTACTAGTACAGTACTTGGTCATGTTCTGGAAATGTGGTGTGTCTTCAGTGGGAAGAGAACATCCAAGGTAGATGCTTTAAGGGCAAGATGCTGATTGGGGGGCTTACTGCTTTGAAAGCAATCTGGTATGTCCTAGAGATTTTCTGTGAATAGTATCATTCACCAGTTCATGAACGCTCTGCCAAGTATCCTGTAACCACACTGCCAAACAACTGTTGTCATCACTAGTTGTTGATGACACTATTTGCAGATGAGAAATCTAAGACTCAGAAAGGTAAGTGATTTGCCCAAGGTCACACAGCTAAGAAGAGAGAGATTCAGGATCTGAAGACCATGCAGGATAAATTCCAGTGATTCACAGGGATGCATCTTGGTTCAGTTCTCTGCTGATACGTGACTGGCCAACGTGTTTAGACCTATGGAGAGTTAAAAAGCACTTTGACATCTGTTATCACATTTAATCCAGGTTAAGTCTGTGCTGTGGGTCTTTTTATTGATCCTGTTGTGGTCCATCTTTCTGTGAGTTGAGATATCCAAGCCATGCTCAAAGAGATATAACAAATAAATATAGTTAAAAGCAGAGAGCCCAAGGCTGACTTCCTGCCTCGGAACCCTGATTCTCCCACTCCTGGCTGTTTGGCTGGAAGGGAGGTAAGTGGGGAAGACAGGATCTGAGAAGAGGGTGGAACACTTTCTAAGAAGACAGAAAGAGGGGCTGCCTAAAACAGCGAGGGGGCAGTAGGGACCAGTGGTGAGGAACAAGGGTCTTGGAATCATTAATTTGTATTTCATCTTGCCTCTTATTCATTTGTGACTTTGTGCCTCTTGGAACCCCAGATGCCTAAAATGGGACCAATGAAACCTACCTCAGAGGGTAGTGGTTATGAGCATCAGGTGAAATCTAAGTGCTCAGCCCAGCACCCTGCTGTGGTCCAAGCCCTGTTACAGAAGTATCATTGGTATAGAGGGCGGGATGGCCCAAGGGGCTGGCCTGGGTGAGAGTCTGAAGCCATTGGAGTCTAGGAAATCCAGTGGTGCCTCAGGGACAGCTCTTGGGTCAGTGGTGATGAGATCCAAATGACCTCTCAGGAGCCACCTCTGGGCTGGGGTCACGGAGCCTGGGGCACACTGTCTGAATGTTACCAATGGTCATGGCTTCACTCCTGGGGGCCATGGACACAGGGCTCCTGGTGTCCTTTCCTTAGCAGCTATCTTCACTCTGGCGGGACAGGCTTCATCATTTGTGGGGACCAGTACAAAATGAAGACGTGAGGCCTCTTGCTAAAAAATTATTAAGAAATTCAAGATTATAGTAGAACATTAAACCAAGGACGGGGCTTTCTAAGCAGGGACTCAGCCTGCAACAGCCAAGGTCACAAAGCCATGAAGCTGGCCATACACTTGGCCACACTGTCTTTTTCTGGACACCTGAATAAACTCCAAACAACTCATTCAATGGTGTAGGCACTCCAGTTCACACAGCAAACACCTGGGGTTTGGAAACATCCATTCTTTAACATATTCTCTCTTAAACCATTTATTAAGTGCATTGGGAGGCATTGGTAAGATCAATACTTTCTTCAAGAAGTTCAAGGTCTAGTGGGAGAGACAAACACATATAAACACTCACAATAATTAGCATGTTAATAATTCCACTAATTTACAACAAATAGTTATCCCTGCCTAGCATGGGCCAGGCAATGTCTGGGCATGAGGGACACAGACATGAATAAAATACTGTTCAGAGCACAGGATTTGAGAATGGCTGTTGGGAGTGGAATCCTGATTCTATCATTTACTGCCTGTGTGACTCTGGGCAAGTGACTTAACCTCTCTGGGACGCAGTTTCCTCATCTGTAAAATGGGAATAATAATAGCACTGTCCTCATAGGGCTGTTGTGAGTATAAATGATTTAATCCTCATAGTAAAAGAGCTAATGTAGGAGAAGATTTTTATTTATTTATTTATTTTTATTTATTTATTTTTATTTATTTATTTATTTTTTTGAGATGGAGTTTCGCTCTTGTTACCCAGGCTGGAGTGCAATGGCGCGATCTCGGCTCACCGCAACCTCCGCCTCCTGGGTTCAGGCAATTCTCCTGCCTCAGCCTCCTGAGTAGCTGGGATTACAGGCACGCACCACCATGCCCAGCTAATTTTTTGTATTTTTAGTAGAGACGGGGTTTCACCATGTTGACCAGGGTGGTCTTGATCTCTTGACCTCGTGATCCACCCGCCTTGGCCTCCCAAAGTGCTGGGATTACAGGCTTGAGCCACCGCGCCCGGCCTAGGAGAAGATTTTTAGAGGAGTGCGTGGCATTTATGGCATGCTATGTAAGTTGTTATTTCTTCAAGGAATTAAAAATCTGTCAGATAAAGACATAACACACACCCAAATGACACAGTTATTATCACTGTCTTTTAAAGACGTTTTAAAATTATTTTTAAGATGGAGTCTTGCTCTGTTGAATTTTTGGTCAAGATAGGGTTTCATGAAAAAAAAAAAAAAATGGGAGTTTTACCATGTTAGTCAGGCTGTTCTAGAACTCCTGACCTCAGGTGATCTGCCCCCCTCAGCCTCTTAAAGTGCTGAGATTACAGGCATGAGCCACTGCATCCAGCCATAGTTATTAATTTATTTAGCAAATAACTCATGTCTACCGTATCCCACGCTTTGTGTGAGGCATTGGGGGGATCTAGAGAAGAGTGGGATGTTGTCTCTTTCCTTCCTAAGGGCTGCGGGTGCAGGGCAGCCCAGCAGGACCCTGTTAGGATCAAACTTCCATTTCAAAATACATTCTCATTACTTCTGTTTTTTGTGCTCTGTTGAATGATACGGGGTGAACAGATGGGCTGTGGAGGAGTTTACACGGTACTCAGTGCAACGCAAAGTGCCACCCACTGGCCAGGGAGAGGGAGAGGGGCGAGCGGAGGGTGAAATAGTTTCCCCTTTTCATCAGGGACCTTGCTGTCATGTGGAGCAGACACAGCCTTCGGCCTCTGGCAGTGTGCATGGCAAGACCGAGCAGAGCAGAGTCCCATATTTGGCCGGGGAGAAGTTCACTCCACCACACACCCTCTGACTCACCTCCCAACCCAGCACCCTGGGGCTCAGCTCACAGGCCTCTGACTCAGGCACCATGGGGCATCCTCCTGGGGGGGAGAGGAGGGGGCTGTCCCGGTGCCCCTCCTTTGGCCTCCCCCTCCTCCTCAGCCTCTGCACTTCACCGTCTGAGCTCTTGGCTGCCTCCCCCAGCTTCCCCCTGGACCCCTTTCCACAGAGCACTGCCATCCACCCACGTCCAGACGCCGATTCTGCAAGGGCTGACTTTTTCATGGAGAATTTCATCCTGTCCTCTCCTCACAAATGGAGCCAGGATGTGCTGGGATTTGGATGGGTGGGTGACATTGCTCATTAAGGGAGGCAGTGCCGTGCAGTGGAAAGAAATAGAGACGTGGGTGCCTTTCCTGGCTCTGTGTGACCTTGGGCTGCTTATGCGCCTTTCTGGGCCTCTGCTGCTAGAAGCATTGATGAGTTTCCAAGGACACAGGAGCTGTCCAGGCCAGCCAGCAAGGCTGGGAAGCACATGCTGATGAGGAGTTGCCTTTTGGCTCCTTGCCTCTCCATTTGTGGTCCCGGAAAGGGCAGCACAGACATCAGCTCGGAGCTTGTTAGAAATGCAGAATCTCGGGCCCCACCCTGACCCACTGAATCAGAATCTGCATTCTTACAAGATCTGCTGATGATTCATGTGCACACTGAAGTTGCGGAAGCCCTGCAAACTTGGCTGCACATTGTAATCTGGGGAGTTTTAAAACATTGTGATGTCTGAGACCCACTCCCAGAGACTGACTTCACTGGGCTGAGGTGTGTCCTGGGCACCTTCAAAGCTCCTCAGGTGATTCAAAGATGCAGGAAAGGTGGGGAAGGCTTGCTCTAGTGAGTCAGGATGATGCTGATGTGCTGGGTTCCACACTCAAATGCACACAGTGTCCGGTCAGGTGCAGAGATGAGCCAAACAGGCTGGGGTCAGTGCATGTGAACACACGGTATGAAGGGAGAGGGCTGCAGAGGATGAAGGATTTTTGCCAGGATGACAGAGACCAGTGGCTACTGAGCTGCCACTGATTGTTCCCATACCTGAATGTACGCACACCCAGGGACCAGATCGCCCAACTTTTCAAGAGATGCCAAAAATACAGCTTTTGGCATGATGCCTTCTGATTTTAAAATGTTGGCTCAGTTTTATTTCAGAATACAGTGTGGTCTAAACAGAAAGCTGGGTGTGGCCCAAGACTTGATGGTTTGCAATGTCTGTCCAGCTAGAGTGACCAACTGTTTCAGTTTGTCTGGGACTCTCCTGGCTTCAGCGCTGAAAGTCCTGTATCCTGGGCAAATCAGGATGTAGGTCTTGATGCAGTATAGCTTAATTTATTTAGGAGACTTGATTTTGGAGTTCCCCTTCCCAGGTTTGAACCATGCCTGTGTCACTTACTTGGTCTGTGATCTTGGTCACCTCTCTTAATCTCCATATGCCTTATCAGTTCCTTCATCAAGTCAAATGGGGATAATAAAAGTGTCTACCTCATAGGCTTCTGTTAAGAAATAAGTAAATTCCTAAAGTGCTCAGAACCATACCTGGTGTTCAGCAGATGCTGTGTGAATGTTAGCTGTTATTATTTTGTCTTAAAATCAGAGGACAGAGCAGGAGAGAGTCAATGCTCAGTGTAAGACAATGTAGCTTCATCAACTTAAAAGTCTTACCAGAGATTGTGCAGTAAAGAGATACAGATGAGAGGTAAGGATACAGAAGACCTGGGCTTATAGTCCAGCTCTGCCACTTACGAGTTGTGTTACTTTAGGCAAGTCCCTAAACTTCTCTGTGCTTCATTGCCTCTGTTTTAAGTTGGAATAAACATAACTACCTTCAGGACTTCTGTGAGGACAAATGGGGTGATGTGGGTGAATGTGGAGCCCACCTGGGAGAGGGATGTTCCTGGTAGTGGATTCATGCCTAAGGAATGTCCAAAAAGAAAAGTTGAGGGTGATTTTTTCAGGAGTGGCTTCATTGTCAAGATATATGAATGTTTCAAGAAGTTTAATCAATCACTTATTACTACATGTTGTATTATCTCATAAGGAAGTCTGGTATGTATTGTGCCAGGGTGAGCTTTGGCTCTTCTCATGGTCAGAAAGCTAAAGCCCTTATAATATTCTTATTAGTGTCTGCTATCCTTCTTAAAAATCAGCCCTCAATTTTGATCTACTTTTCATTAAAAAAAAAATAGCCCTTTGTAAATTGTTGGTTGTGATTTTTCTCCAGGTTTTTAAACTTTTTTTTTCCTTTTGAAAAATCACATCACAGTTGAGCACTTTGTTTAGCAGCCATGTGACTAATAGAATTTGTATTCATTAACTATTGTTGTGTAATTAACCACAAACTACCTAAAACTTAGTGGCCTGAAATAACAGCTACCTATTTAGTCCTTGATTCTGCTGGACAGCTCTCTGGTCTAGGCTGGGCTTGGATGATCTTGGCTGGGACTACTCGTGTGTCTGCAGTTGGCTCAGGGTGTCTGGTCTCAGATGGTCTCATTCACATGTCTGGAGATTGGCTGGCTCTTGGCTCTTGGTGGGAGTAGACCACATGTTTCTTATCATCCAGCAGGCTAGCCTGGGCTGTTCACATGGTGGCAGGGTTCTGAGACCCCCAATGGGCATGTGTTTTCCAAGCCTGTCATTTGGTCTTGTTTGTGGCTTTTTCATTGACCAAAACAAGTCACATGGCCAAACCCAGAGATAGTATTGGGAAGGCACCACCAAAGAGAGGTGAATAGATTAGGGCAATGACTGAAGTTATTCTATAACATGATTTTCATTTAAGAAAATACCAAGTTATGTGGTTAATGACTATATCTTCTCAACCTGTTGACTGGAGACAAATTCTTTAAAATATCCATGACTTGATGGTAATGAACACAATAATTAATTAAAATGTTGACTTTTTTCTTGCTTTACATTCAAATTTTATTGCTTTCTCCAGATTTTAAGAAAATGAGTCTTCCTGTAAAAAGCCTGTTAGAGAAAAATATGCTTTAGGAAGGATGAATTCTTTATGATCTTGCCATTCCAGAGACACTACCGGTTAACAGCCTGGTATATTTCATTTTAGTTTCTTTACCTGTGTATACACTAATTAGCAAATGCCATATGTAATTTTCTTTTACAGGAATTATTTTATTCAACAGTTATTTATTGGATGCCAACTATGTACTGAGAGGGTACATATATTGGTAAACGGGACAGCAAAGCCCTCGCTTGCTGAAATGAGATCATATGGTAAATATGAAAAGCAGTTTCCCCACCTTTTCTTGATATACCTTGATATCAGTCCATGTGAGTATAACTATCACCACTGAATGTTTACTTTGTGGCAGACATGGGATAAGGACTTCACATTCATCATTTCATACTAATACTCACTAGAACCCTATGAAGAATGTACTTTCATTATTCTCATTTTATGGGGGAGGATATTAGGCATAGAAAAGGTAAGAAATGTGAGACATCTTGTTAGTGGTGAAGACAGGATCTGAGCCAGGTCTAACATCTGGCTCCAAAACTCACAATCCTAATCACTTTGCCAAACTGACTCTTGGTTCAAATAGGTTCACTTTTTCCTTTATAGTGGCTGTGTAATATTTCATTAGGAGAGCATATTAAATAATAAGTATTCAAGGTATGTGTTTCCTATGCTTAAAACTACTACCTATCTTTCCATATTGTCTCAAGTGCTTGATGTGTTTTGTTCTTTATGCCAGCTAATCTCTTTTCCTTCCTTGTTTGTGATTAACTTCTATTCATCCCTCAAAACCCACTGCAGATAACTCTTCCTTCCGAAAGCCTCTCTCAATCTATGATCTAGATTAGCTACCCTCCTTCATGGTTCCACAGTTTTCAGGGCTTTCCTCAATCATGGCAGTAATTTTTTTTTCCCCCCAAGATGGAGTCTTGCTCTGTCACCCAGGCTGGAGTGCAGTGGCATGATCTTGGCTCACTGCAAACTCCACCTCCTGGGTTCAAGCAATTCTCCTGCATGGCACTAATTTTTGCTGTTGTCAACAGTTATATGACTGACTCTTCCACTTGGTGATGGGCTATCGGAAGGCAAGTCTCAGTCTTATTTCCATTTGTGGTTATACATAATCCCACTACCTAGTACTTGCTTGGGGCATGATAAATTCTTTTTCATTGTTAATTGAATTATTAATAATTGGACTTTGCACTTATGACACAAATCTTATTAAAATTAATAGAGCTGATTTATTAGTAAATAAACCTGTAAATTATTTTTTTTTTAAAGAGACAGGATCTCACACTGTTGCCCAGGCTGGAGTGCGGTGATACAATTACAGCTCACGGCAGCCTCAAACTCCCAGACTCAGGCAATCCTCCTATCTCAGCCTCCCGAGCTGCTAGGACTATACGTGTGCCCCACTGTGCAGGGCTGATTTTTTTATTTTTAATTTTTTTTTTTTAATAGAGATGGGGCATTGTCACTTTGCTTAGGCTGGTCTTGAGCTCCTGACCTTAAGTGATTCTCCTGCCTCAGTCTCCCAAAGAGCTGGAATTACAGGTTTGACCTACCATGCCCAGCCTAATTTTTTATTAGGGAAATAACACATGCACATGGTAAAACTTCAAAAGCAAAGGACATGCCAGTGAAAAGCAATGTTTTTCCATTTCACACCCCAATTCTACTTCCCATAGGCAATTACCTTCAGTAGTCTTTTTATGTATCATTTTCCTAATATCCCATGCATATAATCCATACACTGTCACAGATGGTGGCATACTGTAACACTGTTCTGCACCTTGACTTTTACACTTACCTGTCCTGGATGTCTTTCCACCTCAACAAAACTGGTGTACTTTTAAAAAGTAGTCACATGGTATTTAATTGTAGGAACGGTGTCATTTTTAGATTAGTTGACTCTCATGAATGGGCTTTTCATTTGTTTCTAAACTTTCTTTGTTGCTTTTGTTTGTTTGTTTTGGCACAAGTTCTCACTCTGTGAGAGTTCAGTGGCGTGATCATGGCTCACTGCAGCCTCGACCTTCAGGGCTCAGGTGTGCCTCTCACCTCAGCCTTCTGTGTGGCTGGGACTGCAGACAGGCATCATCATGCTCAGCTATTTTATTTTGTATTTTTTGTAGAGATGATTTTTTACCATGTTGCCCAGCGTGGTCTTGAACTCCTGGACTCAAGCAATCCAATCTGCCCACCTTGGTTTCCCAAAGTGCTGAGATTACAGGTGTGAGCTGCCACCCCCAGCCTCTTTGTTGCTTTTTACCATTAACAATATTTGCTGCAGTGAACATTCTTGTATTTCATTTTGCGTTCACATTTGACTATCTGTAGGATAAATTCCCAGAAATTGAGTAGTTTAAAAAATGACCCTGTTACAAGGTTAATAGGAGAAAAAGGGTATGAAAAAGGAATTGCACTGAGTGCCAATACCTGAGTTCTGTTCCTGAATTTTTCTTTTGCCCTTGCAGAGGACTCATGGATTTTAGCTGCCAGCATCTGAACCCCATTCCAAATTTGGAGGGTTGTGCAATAATTGTTATGAGCAAGGCCGTGCTGCAAAAGATAAATGGGCCTTAATTTACCCCATGAATGGACAACTTATTATTATTATTGAGACATATTGTTCCCCAGGCTGGAATGCAATGGTGCGATCTCGGCTCACTGCAACCTCCACTCCCCGGGTTCAAGAGATTCTCCTGCCTCAGCCGCCCAAGTAGCTGGGATTACAGGTGTGCACCACCACGCCTGGCTAATTTTCTATCTTCAGTAGAGATGGAGTTTCAACTTGTTGGTCAGGCTGGTCTCAAATTCTTGACCTCAAGTGATCCTCCTGCGTTGGCCTCCCAAAGTGTTGGGATTACAGGCGTGAGCCACTGTGCCCAGCAGGGCAACTTACTTTAACTAAACTCTTAGCTTCTTTGCTTTGGCTGGAATTAAATCATCAAGGTAGGTTGTCAAATGCTGGTCAGAAACTTAGACTGGCTGTTGATGACATCCCAGACATTCCTGGAATATGATTAGCAAATCAAAACTATGGCAGTCATGGTGCCCAAAATGAGCATGTCCAGCTTTAGATCACACACAAACACACACACACACACACACACACACACACCCTGGATGAATAAGAAGTGGGAAAATATATTTGTTATTACTCAACAAGTGCCATTTGTTTGTTAGACATGATCTTTCAAAACATGAGGTCCAAAGGGAAAAATTATGAAAGGACCCTGGAGAATAAAAAGTGTGGGAATCATTGCTGTGGTCCAGCTATCTGACAGAAGACTTGACTCTTCATGTCTCCACTAAATGATCAGCCCCTGTTTGCCTCATCTAGTGACAGAGAACTCACTACTCTCTGATGCAGAGTAGATGTCTCACCCGGGTTCAAGGCCTTCTACAGTTTTCTTTGCTCAATGGAGTGTGGGTGGATGTGGCTTGTCACATTTCCAGGCCTGGCTGTACACATCATAAAATATCCCTTGGCATGATCTTCCAGGCTTTCCCCATTTCTTGTGGCTAGATGATTCCAGGTTGACTTTGAAGTCACATAATGGAAGACTCAATACCAAGCAAACTGGGTCCCTGAGTCACCCTTTTACATCAGATCCTCTTGACCAGAAACAAGAGGCATGAGATGAGAAATACAACTTTTCTAGTGTTAAGACTGAGATTTTGGGGTTGTTTGTAACTGCTGTCAGCAATAATTATCCTGAGGGGCCAAAAATAACACTTGCTCCTTCTCCTCCTGGGTTCAGAATCTACAGACAAATGAAGATAGAAATAATTGATGTTTTTATGGATAAAGTTGGGTTGGAGAATGTGCAGAGGTGTGGCCTGGAGTTAGACAGACGACTTGCCCATCCCATCATTGGCAGCTTCGGACATTTCCAGGGTTCCTTCTCATGGTCATGCTCCTATAGATATATCCTAAAACACGTCCTAAAAGAGGAGACTTACCTGTTTTTTCTCCTGAACTCATTGATCAGATAAGTGAATCCACCTCTCATGAGGAGGGAGCCTAGTGAGAAAG
Organism: Cebus imitator; assembly: GCF_001604975.1. Classification (NCBI taxonomy): domain Eukaryota; kingdom Metazoa; phylum Chordata; class Mammalia; order Primates; family Cebidae; genus Cebus; species Cebus imitator. Next base: position 11,563,913 of record NW_016107383.1, read on the forward strand.
TGAGACAGGAAGTGTTACCCTGAATAAGGTCCCTCTGCACGGAAACAAGAGAGACAGGAAGTGTTACCCTGGATAAGGTCTCTCCACGTGGAAACAGGAGGCCAGGAAGCCAAGGTTCCCACCCAAGGCTCCTTTAAGACATAAGAGTTACTGAGTACCTGTGAGAATAAGCTCATCAAAGACAGGACCTACATCTCCTCCTTGTGCCTTTCTCATGGCACCTAGTACAATGCTAGGCACAGAAACGGTGCTGAGTCAATGCTTTCCGATTGACTGGTGACACCTCATGAGTATCCATGACATTTCTCCCACTGGTTCACTTCAGAAGGAGAAGACATTGCTGTGGTTTGACCCCTCATACTGCCAGTCCTTGCCTAACCCAACAATTTGGGAGTGTGAAAGGCCAAGCTAATGACCCAATCCTTCCTTGGGGAGATACCAGGCCTCTCCTTCTGCCCACCAAGTCCCATGCTGGGCAAGACACTTGAACCTGCTGAGTTCCTGGCCAGCACATTGCCCTGGGAGTCACTGGGTACCTCTCAATCCCACTGTTGGTTGCAAATTTCTAAAGTCAGATACTAAGTCTTATTCATGGTATCAGTTGAGGAGTACCTTCAGCAGCCTGTGGCTGAAAAAAGACAGGGATTTATTCTTTTCTCTGCTTAAAGGATGTCTAGGGCAAGAAGACAGGCCTGGAGTGACAGCTGTGTGACATCTTTGCTGTCTCAGACTCCTTTGATCTATTTGATCTGTTTTCTTTACCATCCTTAGCTCATGGCTTCCATCCTCAAGGTTGACTTATGGGTGTAAAATGGCCATGGCAGTCCCAGCTCCTATGTCCACATTCCAGGTAGCAAAAAAGAGGTGAGAGAAAGAGCTAGAAGGCCCCCAGCTGAGTCTATCCCCCCCGCTTTTTTTTTTTTTTTTTTTTTGAGTTCTCCTGAAATTTCCACTCAACAAAGAATGCCTACATCATGTTGGCCAGAATATAGCCAGATGCTTACATCTCTGTGAAAGAGAACCTGGAAAGTACACATTTTCAGCTGGTCCCATTGCTTCCTCTACAAAATCAAGATTGTGTTATTAAGGGAGGAAAAGAGAGTGGGCAATGGCAGGCAATCTCTGCCTCACTCATCTCTATATGCCTGGCAGCACTGAGCACATAGTAGGTACATATATGTTTCATTCATTCATTCTTTCATTTACTGAGCATATAAATTACCTGGAGCAATTTATATGTCTCCACATCAGGGAGAGAAGCAATGCAGAATAAACAAACAAAAGTATAATATAATATGATATTAGGTAATAATAAATGCTATGACATCAAATAAAGCAGGGAAAGGGTAGGTTTGGGGGACAATGTTAGAGTGAGTGGTCAAGAATGGCCTTTCAGAGGAGATGCCATTGAAGCAAGAACCAGAATGAAGCAAGAGAGTGAGGCATGCCAGGTTCAAAGGAGGAGCGTGCTCCTGGCAGAGGCCCTGCTATGGAGGTGTGCTTGGCACATCCTAGAAACAGAAGGCCAGCAAAGAGAAGTAGTCAGGAGATAGATCACGTTTGATTACTGAGAATTTAAAATTTCCACCAAGAATGCCCCTGTAGATATACCCTACAGCAGCATGAATGAGGGGGAAGGTATTAGAGAGTGAGCAGGGGAGTGCTGTGTTCAAATTCAACTGCTTCCCTGTTCTGTTTTCTTTTTCTGATCACTCGCTTAGACATATGTCATTGTTAGACCCTGTCATTCTATTTGCTGTTTTTTTTCCTCTCTCTGTAGTGCAGTGCAGATAATTTCTTTAGATTTGTTTCCACTAATTTTCCTTTCAGATGTGTTAATATTTTGTTTAAGCAATATACTGGGTTTCTGATTTTCATTATTATACCATCTCATTTTCCAAAGATTTTTGGTTCTTTTTCAGACATGCATGATTGGCTTCTTATTCCTTCATCATGCATTCATTCCCTCTGTTTATTTATTTATTGGTTTATTTTTGAGACAAGGTCTCACTCTGTTGCTCAGGCTGGAGTGCAGTGGTGTGATCTCAGCTCGCTGCAACCTCCGCCTCCCAGGCTCAAGTGATTCTTGTGCCTCAGCCTCCTGAGTAGCTGGGATTACAGGCACGCACCACCAGACCTGGCTAATTTTTGTATCTTTAGTAGAGATGGGGTTTCTCCACGTTGGTGAGGCTGGTCTTAAGCTCTGGCCTAAAGTGATCTGTATGCCTCAGTCTTCCAGAGTTCTGGGATTACAGGTATGAGCCACCACGCCCAGCTCATTCCCTCTTTATTTCAATAAATACTTCAAATTTGACTGCTTTATGGACTGTATCTCTTAATTCCAGCATCCGCAGTCCTGGTGGATGGCGGGGTGCATCATCGTTGGTTGATTTTGCTGACTCTTCCTTATAAGGATCTGTTTATTTGTGTGTTTGTATTTTTCGATTGTGATTTATGCTCCTATAAATGATATCTGTGGTAATTCATTGAAGCTTAGTTTTAAAGTGTACACTTTCAGGGAATATATGTGGCTTGCTTCTGCTAAATACCCAGGTCAATTTGGATGCTTTGGGCCACAGAGGACATGTGAATAGGGGTCTCAAACACACTGTGGATTTGGGCTTGTATCAGGAATTCTTAAAGGAAGATTTTTTTTTGTTTGTTTGTTTCTGCTCCGCCAAGAGCCAAAGCCCAGAGCAGCGCATTTCATTCTGTGGAGTGAATGTTGTTCCTTGTTTATTCACTGAGGTGTGTCATTCTTGGAAGTTCTAACTTTTTATAAGAATTTTCAGTCTGACCTCCAACCTTGCTAGGGCCTCAGGCCTTGTTTTCTGTTCTTTCCAACAACCACCCAGGGAACAAGGTCTGTGAAGATGTTGCCTTTCTGCTGTAGAACATATATACCCCAGGCCCACATTCACTCCACTGTTGGTCTATCATATAGATTCAAGCTGTTTTGTTGTTTCTGGCATTTAAAAGATTCTCTTTCTCTTTTACTAGCTCAGCCATTCATAAAGGATTTTTTTTTTTTTTTTTTTT
>NW_016107383.1:11567180-11579198 GCF_001604975.1 Cebus imitator
GATCTCTTGGCCCCGTGATCCACCTGCCTTGGCCTCCCAAAGTATTGGTATTACAGGCATGAGCCACCGCGCCGGGCCGGAATATGGTTTTAAAAAGATTTTATTCATGATTTTTATTGTGCTAAACTGGGAGGATTTCAGGTATATTTTATAAAAATTGCACGGCCATATTTACATTTTGGAGGGCCATTCTAGGTGTTGGGAGGAGAGGGATTATAAGGAGGATGATCTACTAACAGGAGATCAGTTAGGACTCTATTGCCGTAGTCCAGGCACAAGATTTGATAGCTTGGAATAGGAGATGGTGGTGCGCTGCAAAGGGGTTGGATTTGAGTTATATTCTGAAGTTACTGATGACAAGATTTGCTGATGGTTTGGATGTGAGGTGTGAGGAAAAGAGAGGCATTGAAGATAACTCCAAAATTTTGGTCCCAAGTATCTAAATTCAGGGTACATCTCAGTAAATGAGGGAATGATATGCATTGATAAGAATCCCTCACAAAAAAAAAGTAGCTGGAAACGTAAGTGGTTGGAGTCCCTGAAGATAACTCCAAAATTTTGGTCCCAAGTATCTAAATTCAGGGTACGTCTCGGTAAATGAGGGAATGATATGCATTGATAAGAATCCCTCATACAAAAAAAGTAGCTGGAAATGTAAGTGGTTGGAGTCCTTTTTTTCCAGGATCTGATCGTTCTTATGAAAGTTGAACAATGGGCTTCTAGAGTCACAGAGGTGGGGAACAAATCTTGAAGTGTAGGGAGGCTATTGAGACCTGAAAATCGTTCTCTGCCTTCCCACCCTGCTCCTCTTCAGTTAGATCCGCACTCTGTTGTCCTCCAGGATTAAATGTAAAATACAAAGGAATGCCTGCAAAGGGAGAGGAGTGATCTCCCATCACTGAAGTATATGTACAGGCTGGATCAGCGATTCTCAGCCTTTTGGATCACAGTGACCTTTAAAATTAAACTAATCACCACTGATGGATGAATGGAAAAACAAAACTTGGTATACACGTGCAATGGAATATGATTCAGCCTTTAAAAGGAAGAACATTTTGATACATGCTACAACATAGGTAAACCTTGAGGGCATTATGCTAAGTAAAATAAGCCAGATACAGAGGGATAAATGCTGTATGTCAATTGATAAGAGATACCTTCAATTCAGAAATCAGAGAGTAGAATTGTGGTTGCCAGGGGCTGGGAAGAGATGAGAAAGGAGGAACTATTGTTTGGTGGTTATAGAGTTTCAGATGAGATGGTAAAAAGGTTCTGGAGATGAATGGTAGTGATAGTTGTACAACAGTGTGAATGTGCTGAATGACACTGAACCGTACACTTCAAAATGGTAAAATTTGCTAAAAAGAAAACTAACTTAACCAGACTAACATCATAACTTTGCCCACTTTTAGTTCTGTCCATTACCGGTATTAAAAACCAAACTACAGTCTGTTATAACCATTATGCCATCCAAAGAAATGAGACTTTTAACCCTAAGAAAGGAAGTGCTCTCAAGACACAGGATAATTCTTTAGATGGAAAAGTTTTAGCATTATAGAAAAGCTGAACAAGGCTGGGCACAGTGGCTCACACCTATAATCCCAGCACTTTGGGAGGCCGAGGCAGTCCGATCACCTGAAGTCAGGAGTTCGAGACCAGCCCGGCCAACATGGTGAAACCCGGTCTCCACTAAAAAACAAAACAAAATTAGCCAGGTGTGGTGGTGTGCGCCTGTAATCCCAGCTACTCAGGAGGCTCAGACAGGAGAATTGCTTGAACTCGGGAGGCAAAGTTTGCAGTGAGCCGAGATCGTGCCACTGCACTCCAGCCTGGGCAACAAGAGTGAAACTCTGTCTCAAAAAAAGAAAAGCTAAACAACAAAATACACGGCTTTAATTTCTTTTACGTTCCACACTGGACTAGTATGGCCAGTGTCTGCAAAACCCTGGCATTACCGGATGGCCCCTTGCGGGAAAAGTGAAGAGGGACTCGAGGGTTGGATTCAAGTGTCTTGTGACATATTTGCTTAAGGGATGCATGGATGGTTGGAAGGTGGGCTACAAATAGGGTGACCACATGGGACAGTCCTAATTGTACCTGCTACTCACCACAATCATTAACAGTATGCCCTGGTTACTCTTCAAACCATACTTGTTTGGGTGCTAAATGCCATGGCTACCCTGGTGTCCCATCTGTGCAGGAGGAGCAGCCAGGCAGGGGGCCTCCTGTTAGGAGAATCTGCTCATTGAGAGTTGTGCAATCTGTGTTTGTAAAGGGCCTTCCCAGGTCTTGGCAAGTGGCAGATTCTTGATACATGACAGTTATTTGTATTCAGGCTGTCTAGAAAAGCACGGGCTTCGGAGTCCTCAGATTTTGGATCGAATCCCTGTTTACTAGAGTTTTGACCTTCAGCAAGTTACTTAAATTCCCTTAGCCTCAGTTTCTTGTCTGCAAAGTAGGGTCAATGAAACCTCTCTCACAAAGTAGGGTTGTTTGGAAGCAGAAAGGAAATATAGAAAAGGAAATGTAACAACCAACCTCCCTCCCTCCCGCCTTCTCTCCCTCCCTCCCTCCTTCCTTTTCTATTGGGATGGCATATCTAGTCTCCTGATCTTAATCCCTCAGATGCTTCCCCAGACTCAGCTAGGAGGCCCCTTCATATCTCACTGGCAAGGTGAGATTTGGCTCTGTTGGGGTGTCTGCCTCCCCGTTCATGATGGCTTGTTTTAATACGTTCTACACTGGGACTATGGGTGTCTCTGCTAAGAAACGGTAGGGAAGGAGCGAGATGACTACTGAGACAAAGCAAACAGAAACCTCTGCTCTCAATGGGCTTGCAGCTTCTTGGGGTTGGAACATCTATTCCTACCAGAAACGGTCCAAGAACCTTTCAACCGGGGCTCTCAAGAAGGGCAAAAGCTCTCTTTATTCCCAATTTTAATCCTAGTTTTCTATGGACTTCTAAATATGATCTTTTGGTTTGGTACCCAGTTGGTCTTTGGTTTTCCTCCATACATTGACTATTCACTGCTTATGGACAGGAATGGTGGTTCTCTTCTTGGAGACTAGCACAAGCTGGAGAGTTCTCCTAAGGGTTCTAAGCCACTCTTCTGGGCTCTGACAATGTCTTTGGGTTGGTTCATGAAGAGGCTGACCAAGCCCATGATTTATTTGAGAGATGTTGAATTAACTGGAAAATGATTTCTGCAGGGGAGATACTTTTGCACTGGCGTGTGAAAGGAAGGCAGGAAGGGCTTAGTTTGGCAGGAAGGCTGGGGAGCAGCTCTGTTGGAACCCCCCTCTGTTGGAACACCCAACTCTCCCTGGCCGGTCTTGGTCTTCTGCCTGGTACCCAGGGTGCTTCACAAACATTAGTTGAACCAGGATCGTGCTTCAAGACCAGGCTCATGTTTCACCTCCCCTGAATCCTCCTGGAATTGCCCAGACAGGACGAGTCAGTCCTCCCTCTGGGCTTCCGGAACCAGTACACATTGCAGCATCCATCATATTGTATTGTAATTATCCGTGGGCTCCAGACGAAGTCCTTGAGGCAGAGGCTGTGTCATCACACCTCTTTCCCCAGCTCCTAGCCTGGTACCTGACCATAACAGGGACTCAGCGTGTGTTGAGTGAATGAAAATCAGGGATCAGCTTGTCTGGCCCTGGTAGTGGTCAGGGAGGTCCCAAGGAATTGGGGTCTGGCTGAATATCAGGGGCCACTGATGGTTAGTCTCCAGGCTACAATCTGCTTGGCAATACATTCATTCCTCATTTCCCAGAGATTGTTCTCGTAATGCACTGGCAGCCTGCCTGAGCCAGGCTCTGACTAGTTCCTAAAACAAGTTAAATCTTTCCCTTTGGGACAATTCCATCAGCAGGGCTGGAGGAGCATGCTTCTCTTATGACCATGGCTTTCACAGTCCTGGCTGTTGGGTCATTTCCCCTTTGGTTCCTCAAAGACCCTAGCAGCAGCCTTGTTATGCTTGGCCGGGTTTCCGGCTGGTGAACAGATGAGCTTTCTCTTCCCAGACCTTGGGGTGAAGAGAGATATCTCCACACCCCCACCCATAGCTGCCTGAGTGTGGCTGTGATGGAAACTGGCTTCTCATTGAACAGATCTCAGTGGAGATTGGAAAGTGCTTGTTAGAGGAGGGAGTTGTGTCATTGTTGGTACGTGGATGGAAGCCAGGCTGCAAACTAGACTAGTCTTCCCATTGCCCTTGCTTTCCACTTCAAGGGAAGGACAACACTAGCTGCAGAGAGCCTGGGTGCTATCTGCCCTGAATGGACTGAATTTCATTAGATGACAGTCACGGAGGTGAACACTAGGATGGCCAGACAATAGAAAGCAGAAATATCTGTGAAGTCATAGTCCCAGGGAGTCCCTACTGCAGGATGGTGCATTTTAACCCTTCAAGTCCTACTTAACACAAACTAAAATAAGCACTGGATCAGGAGTCAGTTCCAACTTTGATACCCACCCAGTTCTGTGAAATTGAGCTAATCATGTCATTTTATTTTGTGTTTTATTTCTAAAATTCATTTAGCAAAGATTAATACACTTTTTTTTTTTTTTTTTGAGACAGAGTCTTGCTCTGTCATCTAGTCTAGAGTGCAGTGGCCCGATCTTGGCTTACTGTAGCCTGTGCCTCTGGGGTTTAAGTGATTCTTGTGCCTCAGCCTCCTGGGTAGCTGGGATCATAGACATCAGCCACCATGCCCAGCTATTTTTTTTTTTTTTTTAAATAGAGATGGGGTTTTGTCATGTTGGCCAGACTGGTCTTGAACTCCTGACCTCAGGTGATCCGCCCGTCTCAGCCTCCCAAAATGCTGGGATTACAGACGTGAGCTTTCACGCCTGTCTAAAGATTAATATACTTTTAAAATAAGTGTCTTGAGTGATTTCATATGCTTTACAAATACTAACTCATTTAACTTTTGCAATAATCAGTGGTATAGGTATTATCATTAAAACTATTTTATAAATGAGGAAAATGAAGGTTGGAAATGGTAAGTGACTTGCTCAGGGTAACACAGGTAATAAGAGGTGGATTAAGTTTGAGGTCTCTCTGGATTTCAGAATCCTCATCTGTAAGATAAGGATAGAACTTGTTACCTTGGCCACATCAGCATTTAGTTCCTCTGTGTTCCCACTCAACCTGTATTGATGGCCTGGTCAGCTCATTTGTACAGAGCTTCACTTGTACTTCTGCCACACTTGTAATGAAAGCCCGCTAAAATGTAAGCTAGATGAGGACGTGGATCTTTGCCTGTTCATTGTTAATAGCCCAAATGACTAGCAGAGTGCCTGACACATAGTAGGCACTCGATAGGCTCTGGTGAATGAATGAACAAATTGGCCCCCATCACTCCATGTTCTGGTGAGACTGGCGTAGCTCTTCCCCAAACATGGCTTTCTGAAGGCATGGGCTGTGTCTTATTTATCTCTCAGTCTCTCCCAGCATATTCCTGGCGCAGAAAGATGCTCACACTGAATGAATAAAGCCACTTGGTTGCCCTTTGTCTTAGGTCAGAAGTCGCCGTTAGTCATGAAAGCATGAGCACACTTAAATGCTGTAATCCAATGGACATTGACACCAGTAAGCTATGGAGTAATCTTTCGTGGTTAAAAAAATAAAGATAAGGTAAAGGAAATGGAGTTCTTTCAATTACTGTGTAACAAACCACTCTAAAGTGTAATGTCTTAAAACAACAATGATTTATTCTTTCTCCCAACAGTTGAGTGTTTTTCTGCTCTATGTAGTGTAGCCTACGTTAGCCATGTAGCTGCACTCAGCTGGGAGCTGCCTGGGGCCAGGGCATCCAAGATGGCTTCCCATCCTCGGGCCCTCTCTTCCTCATGTAGTCTCTCATCTTCATAGCCTAGTTGAAGGTTCTTTACAGTTCGACAACTGGATTCTAAGAAGCAGGAAGAGAAAGCCTCCCAAACTCTTGAAGCCAGGCTTAGAAACTCTAGGACATTATTTCTACTACATTCATGTGGGCAAAGTAAATCTCAAGGCCCTACCAGATTCAAGGCGAGGGAAAGACAGACTTCACCTCTTGTTGTGAGGAGCAGATGTGTGTAGAAAGATGCGAGAAAGTGTTGGTGGCAATATTGGAGACTCTCTGTCACAAAGGTAGAAGAAGAACAGTGGCAGGAACCCCAAATTATTCTCAGGCAAACAAAGAGCTGTTAAGGATTAGGCTGTAGTTTGCCTGCCAGAAAGCAACTGGTTTCCTACTCAGGTGACAGAACCTGGAGTGTTAAACTTCTCCAGTGTGTCCTGGGGAGTCTGAGCTGGCCAGGTCATTGGGAGTTATCAGCTTTCATATTCTTCTTTTCCAAGTTACAACACCTGGAAAAGGCACGGACAGAAGTGATATGCACAGCACACCGCAAGGCTGGGCAGGACCGGGGCTGCTATTGCCAAGTGGTTAAGAGCATGCCTGCTGGGTTCAAATGTTGATTTTGTCACCAAAAAACTGTCATCCCAGCACTTTGGGAGGCTGAGGAGGGTGGATCACGAGGTCAGGAGTTCAAGACCAGCCTGGCCAAGATGGTGAAACCCCGTCTCTATTAAAAATACCAAAATTAGCCAGGCATGGTGGCGGGTGCCTGTAATCCCAGTGACTCGGGAGTCTGAGGCAGGAGAATTGCTTGAACCCAGGAGGCAGATGTTGCAGTGAGCTGAGATGGCGCCACCGCACTCCAGCCTGGGCAACAAGAGTGAGACTCAGTCTCAGAAAGAAAAAAAAAAGACTAGGCGATTCATAGCATCTTGTAGAATTCCACCTCCTTGTTTATTTAATGTGGATAATCATACCTACTTCATAGGGCAAAATAGATAGTGGTGAATAGTATGAGATCTGGAATCAGACTGCCTGAGTTCAAAACCTAGCTTCCCCACCAATCACCTGCATTACCTTGGAAAAAAATGCTTAATTGCCCTATGTGTCAGTTTCCAATTCTGTAAAGTGGAGATGATAATACTAAGAATATAATTTAGGTTGGTGCAACCTAAATTGAAAGTAATGACAAAAACCACAATTACTTTTTCATCAACCTAATAATATTATATAATATTACAACAATAATAATATTGTGTTATAGAATGTACATGTTATATTTAATAAACATATATAATATAGAGTACAGAGTTGTGAGGATCCAATATGTTTAAGTTTGTAGAAACATCTAGAACAATGCCTGGCACAGGATTCACAATCAGTGGATGTTATCTACAGTTATTAGAGTGTGTTGATGAAAATTAAAACGAGACAGTGCTTGCAAAAGCCTAGTACGTGCCTTGCCTATAGTAAGGGATAGCTCTTTTTGTTGGGAAAATGGGTCCTTTGTCCATTTACTCTCTTTCCATGCTCACCCTTGGGGAACTTTGGAGCAAAGGATCCCAACTTCTCTCTTTAATTGTTCTTCTGCAAGCTTCTTATCTAATTGGCTAGACAGAGTCTGTGATTTATGAAGTCGCTGTTTATTAGTGGGCAGGGAGGATCACTCTTAGGCAGGGACAGACTTCACGATCCCCCTTGCCTGGCCTGTGCTTCCTTCCTGCCTCCATAGGGGAGTCCACTGGAGGGGAATGTACCATTAAAGGAGGAAATGCCTTTTCTCCCTGTCACAGGCTCATCTCTGACTAGACAGATGAATTTCAGATACACATGAGGTTGGATCCCTTCTCTAACAATTCCTGGTTTGTCGTTACTGTATCTTGGTGTCTTCATCTGTAGGATGGGAATAGCAATGGTATCTACCTTATAGATTTCTTGGAGGAATCAAATGAGGCAATATTTATGGGAAGGGCTTATATAGTGCCTGGCACAGAGCAAGTGGTTAGCTATAGTTAGTGCATTACGGCTATTGTTGCTGTTCTATACATGCAAAGGGCCAGCTAAAATGCTCCCTCCTCTGGGAAGTCTCCCAAGCTGCTCCAGGCAGAAGTTTGGAAGTTAGCATTCTTGGATCTGGGCATGGTGGTTTCAGAGGCAGGAGAACTGCTTGAGACCAGGTATTTGAGGTCAGCCTGGGCAACATAGTGAGACCCTGTCTCTTTACTGGAGGAAAAAAAAAAAAAAAAAAAAAAAGGGGGTTAGCATTTTCTTCTCCTGGGTTTTCTTCTCACTGTTTCTCTAGTTTTTTTTTTTTTTTTAAATAGCATGTTTCCCTTCCAATGTTGATTTAGAATAGTTGAGAAGTGAATTTTCTCCTTTATAGAAAGCTCAGAAGTGAGGTTTTGTGCTAGAATCAGCCTTTACGCCTCACTGATCTGTCCCATGTGGGCACAAAACAGGACAAGTAGCCACCATGCCCTTTACAGCTGTTGATAGAGCAAGAGCACTCGTGCGAAGCCGTAGGCTGCCCTTTTGTGATGCCTTTACCTCTTTAAGGCTGCTCGGGGTGTTTCTTTTACTTTGGTCTCACTAGTAGTGAACTATTGGGGGCGGAAGGAGCAAGCTGTGACTTTCTCCAGGGCAGGAGAAAGACTTTGGTCAAGCACCTCAGTTGCGTAGCTTTCAGCCCTTTGGCACCCTAAGTCTCCTGTTCCTTAGTAAAATGCAGCTCACACTACTTTGCTGTCCTTGTTGTTGGGATTAAACAGGATCGTTTGTGTCAAAATGCCTGGCAGACAGTAGGCTTTTCCCAAATATGATTACTCTCCTCTGGTTATGCCTGGGAACAATTTTGTGGCCCTGGAATGTATGGCAAATGTTGCAGGTGCCCTCATAGGAGGTGCCCTGCTGGAGATTTAACTTGAGTTTTTGTTCTTTTCTTTGGTGAGGAAGTTGCCAATTACAGCAAGGTACAGGCAGGAAAAGAAAGGCACCAAGGCCAGTTTCGCTGAGAAGGGCAGGTGCAGTGCCGGAAGCCCGCATTCTCTTGAGGGAAAGGTATTAAAAGATGTTTCCCAGCCGGGCATGGTGGCTCACACCTGCAATTCCAGCAGTTTGGGAGGTCAAGGCGGGAGGATCACTTGAGGTCAGGAGTTAGAGACCAGCCTGGCCAACATGATGAAATCCCGTCTGTACTAAAAATACAAAAATTAGCCAGGCGTGGTGGTGTATGTCTGTAGTCTCAGCTACTCGGGAGGCTGAGGTGGGAGGCCTGGGAAGCAGAAGTTGCAGTGAGCTGAGATGGGGCCATTGCATTCCAGCCTGGGCAACAGAGCGAAACTCCATCTCAAAAAAAAAAAAAATGTTTCCCTTTCTGGAGATTTCATAAAGAGAAGGTGTTTCCTGCAGTAGTCATAGGACAGGTAAAAAGGGATTGGTGAGTGGTGGAAAGTAGACCAAGTTCTGACTTAGAGTTCTTGGTATTCTGTTGTATCCTGGGAAATAGCTGAGTATGAGAAAAGGAATTAGAATTATGCTTCAACAGCTCAACATGGGACCCCTGGCTGCAGGTCAGGGATTTGGTCTTGCCATTTGCGTATATCCAAGAAATTATGTAAGTGTAACCTCTGCAGTGACACTCTACGGCAGTGAGAACCTGGGACAGTTGCAAATTGAACAGACACCAGTTCCTCTGTGCCTGATGTCTGAAGAGGCCCCATTTTTGTTTTCATTTGGCCTCCCCGGGGTATTAGGACAATTTGTTGGGAGCTGAGGAAACTTCCAAAGGAAAATTCTGGATTTCTTGCTTTTAATACGGGTGAGTGCTTAAGAGATGGATCGGAAAAATAAGTGTAATGTGATGGTATTTGTGCTCTGAGTTTATGGAGCAGTTCATACCTGTTATACTAATCATTCCAGAGGGGGTCGTGAGATCCTGAGTGAGATTTGGTCTTAATTAACTTTTGTCTTGAGGATTACAGGAGGATTGGTTCTTCGGATGGGAGGAGATTGTCTGTTTCCTGGGCAGGGGGGTGGTGAAGAATGAGGTACATTTGGGGTCCAGTCAGAGGTTGTTAGCCTGGGTCCTGAGTCTGTCAAGGGGAGTTGGGGGAAGAGATGAAACTGTAGGTGACTTCGGGGCCGTGGAGGGCCTTGAATGCCTCACTAAAGGGTTTGGGGTACAGCTTTGGCCCCTTGGGAGGAGTGGGTCTCTCTGGCTGTAACTCTAAGGGGTTTTGGGGCTGAAAAAACTCCGTCTCCTGAGTGCTGACACAGTCTCCAAGATGGCCACCCGTCTGGGTATCCCAGCACTATCAGCTCTCAAACTCCTTATCCACAGTTCATTCTCAAAAAACAGCCAACGCGGCAGCTCCGGGTGGCCAGGATTGCAACACTAAATGTGTTTGTTCCCCATGTTTGTGAAATACCTCAGAGGCACTGTTCCAGTGCCACCTGACTAGTTTTCTGATTGCTACACGGCCCTGGCTCTATCTGCAAATACCCAACCGGGGCTGACTGGTCAGAGATTTTGAGATGTTTGTGGGTTCAAACATAGAAACCTCATTAATGTCTGCTCGGGTGAGGCGATTTTACCTCCTCGAAGCTTCTGAATAACACTTATTGAACTTGGAGGCAGCTCTGGTGGCCTGGAGTAAGCAAGGTGACCTTGGACTAGTCACCCAATCTCTCTGAGCTTTAATTCCTTTAACTGTGTAATGAGGATACTAATTCTTACTTTGCAGGACTGTGACCCACAGATGGTATACAAATGGAAGGTCAGGGAATCAGCTCACTCACCAGGCTTCCTGCCCCTATGGGTCACTAAAGGCAAGTGTGACCTCAGATTTCCAAGTTGTTAAAATTCAATCTTGCATTTAATTTTTGCAAATGAATTACTGTCAACCTTTGAGAGCAGGAAGAAGCCTGGCTAATATATAACATCATGGGAACTCAGAAGACCCTGAAAATTGGCTAAGGATTAGTCCGTGGTTCTGTGCCCAAGGAAGTGGGCTGCAAGGGACATGAGGCCTTGGGTGTCACTTCCTTCATTGACCTCCTACCAAAGGGAAAAAAACTGAAGTTGCGGAGGGGAGGGGCCAACCGTTTTGGGGCTTTTATTTTTATTTTTGAGATGGAGTTTTGCTCTTGTTGCCCAGGCTGGAGTGCAATGGCGTGATCTTGGCTCACCACAAGCTCCGCCTCCAGGGTTCAAACAATTCTCCTACCTCAGCCTCCCGAGTAGCTGGGATTATAGGCATGCACCACCACATCCGGCTATTTTTTTGCATTTTTAGTAGGGATGGGGTTTCTCCATGTTGGTCAGGCTGGTCTCGAACTCCCGACCTCAGGTGATCTGCCCACCTCAGCCTCCCAAAGTGCTGGGGTTACAGACTTGAGCCACCGTGCCCAGCTTTTGAGGCTTTTATTATGTGCCAAGCACACAGAGAGTAGTTTTGCATGTGTTTTCTCATTTTGTCATCTCCTCCATTCTAGGAAGTAGTCAGTATTATCCCTAAATAAAAGTTACTCATTCAGTAAATATTTGTTCTGTGATTACTATCTGCTAGCTATTGTTCTAGGAAGTAGAGCATATGAGAAACTGAGGTCCAAGGTGGTGAGAGGACTTGTTCAAGGTCACATAGCTGCCGTGTGGCCAATCTGCATACAATCCCACCTCTCCTGGGGTTTATTCCAAGGTTGTTTTCATTCCAGGTGCTGGACAGACACAGACACACATATATGTACATACATGTACATACACCCAAACACATCCACCCTCATGTGCACATACCTGCATACGCACACACATAAGCACACACAGACACGTGCACATGCACATCATGCAAACACATTTTAACACACACACTAATGCTCACATACAAATACGCATGCATGAATATGCCCACAGATGCATACCACATATACTATTCTAACACATATTCACAAACACACGTGCACTATGCCATTTATTGGGGAAAATAGTTTTCAAACTTTTGGCATGTTTCAGATCCGCAATATTGCAGACACAGTCTCAAAGATTTTATTCTCTGTAGCTCCCTCCCTCCCTCTGTCTGTCTCTCCCTCTCTTTCTTCCCTTCCTTTCTTTCTCCCTCCCCATCTCTTCTCTTCCTCCTCCTTTTTCTTCTTTCCCTCCCGATTCTGAGACCA
>NW_016107383.1:11579287-11649047 GCF_001604975.1 Cebus imitator
AAATTTTTTTTAAAGACAGAATCTTACTCTGTTGCCTAGGTTGGAGTGTAGTTGTGTGATCTTGACTCACTGCCACCTCTGCTTCTGGTGTTCAGGTGATCCTCCAGCCTCAGCCTGCTGAGTGGCTGAGACCACAGCTGTGAACCACCATGCCCGGCTACATTTTTTTGTATTTTTTGTAGGACAGGGTTTCATCATGTTGCTCAGACTGGTCTTGAACTCCTGAGCTCAAAGCAATTCACCCTCCGTGGCCTCCTAAAGTGCTGGGATTACAGGCATGAGCCACTGTGCCTGATCTACCCATGAAATCTTAGGGAATTATCAGGACTGCCAGACTCAGGTTGGAATTTTCAACCAGAAAGTAAAGACTCCCTCCAAGGCTACCAAAAGCTGAATCTGTTTGCCTAATTCTGCCTTGGTTCTTTCCCCCATGCAGCTGCATAATCCCCAGAAATCCCTCCCCACCACCAGGCATGGCATGCTCAGGTTCAAGTCAAGCTCTTGCTTGGGTGTTCCCAGCCCCAGCACCCACCTACCTGCTCTCCCGTGCATGTGCCAAGTGCCTGCAAAGGCCTCTTCCAAGAGTTTCATCACCCCTCAGGGTGGGGATGCATCTATTTCTGTGTTTCAACACTTTGCTTCCACCTGGCATTTCATTTGCCAGCTAATACGTGAAGTAACTCATCTTGCTACTGGCAACATGGAAGCCGTGCTTTATGGGGAGCTGTGCTCTGGTCCATAAAGCATTTCTGTAGGGGCATGGCAAGTCCAACCTGGAGTCCTTAGTGGCCACCTGGAGGTAGGCCAGGTCGCTGGGCTTCAGTCCAGCTGATCAGTACAGGCAGTCAAACTCTTCAGAGTATTTCATCATCCCAGCAGCTCAAGGTGGGGGTGGCGGAATTTGAGAAACTTTGGCAACTCCCATGTTTCAGTCCCTGAAGAGCGCCAACAGAGTCACCTTTCCCAACTCATCTATTTTCCTTGGTATCAGGGACATCTCTCACCCAATAAATCTAAATCGCCTTTGCTTTTACCATGAAAGGATCTTGAAAGCCTGTTTAGAGACTCCAAGTTCTCACTGGGACCGTTGGACTCCAGGGTCTAGCATTTACCCAACTGGCCACAATTGCCCAACTGGATGCATTTGCTAGAGGCAGGTCGTTGAGTTCAAGTGCTTGTAAACAATTCCCAGGCAGCAGGGACAGTCAATTCTGCAGATAGCCTAGGAATGGTTTTAGCAGCATGCACTTCGTCTGGGCAAGCTCCCTGTATTACATGCACGCTCAAAAACACATATTCACACACACACACACACACACACACGCATATCCCACTGGAGAAGACAAAAACAGGAAGATGGAAATAGGAGCTCTAGTGAAGATGATGTTGTGGAAGAGAACAGCGCCCCATAAGAGATAGGGAAACCAGGACCAGGTGCCTCATGGGCATGGGGCCAGACTTTGGGATAGTTTAGTGATAAAGAAATGGACCTCTGATGGGGTTTTCCTGGGCACTGAGCCGATAGTCTTATATGGTGATTACTTACGATCCAGTCTTATGTTGCAACTAGACCATAAACTCTCAGTGGGTAGGGATCAGGGCTCATGCTTATTTTCCCTCTCCTGTTTCACCCTAACTCAGAGGCTTATGCATAGACAGGGTTGAATAACTACCTGAAAGGAAAGGAGCTTAGGCTACATTTATATCACATGCTGTCATGTTCAAACCTTTTCCCCTGAGTTAGCCCCTTCTGGTTGCTGAGCTCACTTTCAGGCATGTGATCCCCTTCCCTCCCTTCTGAGGCACCTATTACCATATGGAACAGCATCAGACTTCAATGAGCTGTCTTCTAGCAGGGCGGCAAGATTTATACATACAGAGCAGCATGTGATCACAGGCCACAGTGGATTCACTGGAGCGATGTAAGGTTTAGAGAATACATCGGTCCTGTGTCGGCCAATAAGAGGAGCATTTATCTCCTCCATTAAGAGGACCTGCCAGGGAGGCATCCTTGGAGTAAGTGAGATTAAGGGGTGGCCTTGTGAGAAGGAAGAGAAGAGGCTGGTTCAGGCCAAAGGAATGGTGCGAGGAAAGGGACAGTGCTGGGCTCACAGAATCGTTTGCTTAGTCTTCCTCTTGTTTACTCATTCATTCATCCAAAAATACTTACTGAGCTCTGCTCTGTGCCAGGCACTGTTCCAGTCTTTAGGGACAGAGCTCTGGGCATGTCTAGTCCATAAATTTTATAAAGATAACTAACAAATATTACAAGTGAAAAAAGCATTTGCTAGAAAAGCACTGGGTGTCTTAAGGGCATTGGATAGGCAGGGGCAGGAGGGCTAATAAAGGCTGAAGGGTAAAGGGGGCAGCCTGGAAATGTGACACGAGGGGATGGGGAATAGCAAGAAGTGTGACAAGCATGAAGTTCCAGGAACAGGAACGAGCTAGGATCTCAAACGTCACTTGAAGTCCTGTGTGGCCAGAGTGTAGGAAGTTTAGGGAAGGGCAGTGGGGTAGAGGGAGGAGTGAGTGAACAAGGGGGGGATGGAAAGGTGAGGAGTAGGGGGTGGATGAGGTCAGGCAGAGGTCATACAGAACCTTCTGGGCCATGATAAGGATTTTGAACTTTAAGATAAGCCAAGCAAGTGATGCTGTTGACTTGAAAGCAGTACAAACCATGTAAAGATGCAGTAGCCCCATGAAATATTCAGGACAGGAATTTCTAGGGTGGGGAGTGAAGGGTGAGGGAAGCATTGAGGATGGGTCTGGGGCTCCTTGCTTAAGTAACTGGTCAGGTGGGGCTTCTGTTTACTGAGGTAAGGAGCACGGAAGGGGGGCAGGTTTGTGGGGGACAGGTATTAGGGGTTGACATAGTTTTGCAAATGTGTGTTGGAGGGTTTATTAGATTCCTGTATGGGATACTGAAGATTTCCAACTGGAACCCCTGAGAAGATTTCCTCTTTTTCTTTCTGCTTTTCCTTTCCTGGGCCTGGGTCTCTTCAATATGCAAGATCTTATATTGTCACTAGCACTGGTTGGCTGTGAGAGGAGAGGACGACTGCTAAGTATCTATTCTAAGGTGGATTAGTCCATTTTTCTTTGCTATAAAGAAATATCTGAGACGGGCAATTTGTAAAGAAAAGAGGTTTATTTGGCTCACGGTTCACAGGCTGTGCAAGCATGGCATGAGCATCTACTTGGCTTTTGCTGAGGCCTCAGGAAGCTTTCACTCATGGTAGAAGGTGAAGGGAGAACTGGCATATCATGGTGAGAGAAGAATCAAGAGAGAGGGACAGAGGAGGAGGTGCCAGGCCCCTTTAAACAACCAGTTCTTTTGTGAATTACAGTACCAGAACTCACCCATTACTGTAGGGAGGGCAATAAGGCATTCATGAAGGATCCACCCTGCCATGACCCCAACACTTCCCAGTAGGCCCCACCTCCAACATTGGGGATCATCACATTTTAACATGAGATTCGAAGGGGACACAGATCCAGACTATATCACTAGGTAAGCACTACTCCCAGTGTATGAAGGTTCATTGGGAGGTCTGTTGGAATGATAGAAATTATTCCATTCCATTTCATCCCATTCATTTTCAACTCAACCAGTGTTTTCTGTGTGCCTGCCCTGTACCCAGCACAGGCTCATGGGGTAAACATGACCAATGGGGAGGCAGACATGCAGGATAAAGTTTTATACTTTCTAGAAGCATAGACCAAGTATTCTGGAAGAGTCAAGAGATACCTGAACTCATTTCCTCATGTTTTTCAGAAGCGGAAACTGAGGTCCAGAGAAGTGAAGAAACTCCCCTGAGTTGACAAAGTGTTTAAAAGCAGAGACAGAGCTGGAACCCAGTCCTGAGTCCATGTTTTTCAGTGTTGTATGAGGCCTCCTACTGGGACATGTCTTTCCCTAAGTGACATGACACACAGGGTAGGAGAGTTTGATAGGCAAGAACTCTAGCTCCAGAGTCAGACAGTTCTGGGTTCAAATTCCTGCTCTGATATTGGTGACTTTGGGCAAGTTATCAATAAGCTTTGGTTTCTCTATTTCTTTTTTTGTTGTTGTTGAGACGGAATCTCGCTCTGTCGCCCAGGCTGGAGTGCAGTGGTGTGATCTCAGCTCACTGAAACTTCCGCTTCCCTGGTTCAAGCAATTCTCCTGCCTCAGCCTCCCAAGTAACTGGGATTACAGGCATGCACCACCACGCCTGGCTAATGTTTGTATTTTTAGTAAAGATGGGGTTTCATCATGTTGGTCAGGCTGGTCTCAAACTCCTGATCTAATGATCCACACTCCTTGGTCTCCCAAAGTGCTGGGATTACAGGCACGAGCCACCGTGCCAGGATGGTTTCTTTATTTCTAAAGTGAATAACAGTACCTCTGGAACTAATAACAGTGCCTCCAACGTCTGCCTATATTGTGGATTGAGTAGTGTTTATAAAGCATGACTGACTCACCACAGCTCACCCCCTGCACTGCTACTACCCTGTCATCATGGGCTTGGAGGTGGGCTATTTTTTGGGTCTGCTTTCACCCTAGAAATAGCAACTAAGTGGAGCTTCTTGTGTAATTGATTTATTAAGTAAGAGGTATAGGAGAACCTTGTATGGAAGTGTAGGAGTCGGGAGCGGGCAATGGAAGTGTTCAGCATAGACATGGTTTCCGCTGGAGAGCAGCCACAATCTGATTCCATGGGCAGTCTGAAGCATGAATGACCCTACAGAGCTGGTCCCTCCTTGGGCAAAGGGGCTGGGTGTTCTACTTCCAGTTAGTTGGGGGTGTGTGACTCCTAGGCATTTCCCTGTGAGATGGTTCCCGACTATCCACAAAGGCAATACTTGGGAGAAGAGCGCATTGCTCATGGCAGCTTGCAGGTGGGTGCATTGGCTAAGACCGCAAAGAGATCTTGGGCGAGGCCCCAATCTGGTGCTAGCACATCTTTAAACACTCATGAATTTCTCTTTCTAACAAAGGGAGGACAAATCTGAGACAATGGAGTCTACCTAGCCTTAACTGAATTAAGACTGCAGTTGTTTGGATTGCTCCTGCATTTTCATGGCAAATGATACTACATTTCTACTTGATAGTGATAAAAATTTCATTTGGAAACAAGTGCATTTACATTAAAAGACTGGGTTGATTTAAAGGTATTTTAGCAAACGATGGTACAGGTGGTAGGTGAATAAAGCAAACAAAATACAAGGCCCTCTAGAATATTGGAGTTTGAGGGAGACCGTGTTTGCACATAGAACAGGAAAGATCCAAGATCCCAGATTGAAGCAGGGAATTTATCTTTCATTCTCGGTGGCTCTGGATGACTCATTGCATTAGTGAAGAAAGCACTGTACCAAGAGGACCTGCTGTGTAGTCTGAGCAAATCATTCATGTTCCAATCATTCATGGGTTCCAATCAGCCCATGTGGGAACTAAAGAGGATTATATTGGTTGCCGGTGTCAGAAACACAAATAAGCTTCTTCAGGAAAGGGGCCTTATTGGTTCTTGTCACTGTGAAGTTCTGAGATAAGACAGCTTCAGTCCTGGTTGGATCCAAGGATTTCAAGCATCTTCCCTCTCCCACCTAAATCCCCAGAATTGAGTCTGGCAAGCTTCAGATAAGTGGAAGTTTCTGATTGGCTAGGCCTTGGTCATGTGTCCATAGGTGGGTGGAAGATTCTGATTGGCCAGTCCTTGGTCATGTGCCCACAGGTGGGTGGAAGGTTCTGATTGGCCAGGCTTTGGTCATGTGCCCATAGTGGCTGGGCAGTATAAAGGGTGGGAGAGCAGGCAGGGTCAGCCCTTTCAAACCCTGTGGGTTAGAATGGGGTGGAAGGGGATGGCGCTTTTCAATGGAGAAGCACTGTGCTTTTATCAGATGAAGGGATGAATACCTAAGTAAGAGATGTTGTACCTACCAGAGAACTTTCTGTATGGTTGTTTTCAGCTCTGTCTTTTGCAGCTGTACTCTGTGCTGACCTCTGATGTTTGTAGAGGAGTCTGAGGCCCTCTCAGGGATCCCTCCTGGTTTTCTAGTGTCTGGTCAGGAATTGCACCTTTTTACTCCCATTCTTACCAGGAGAAACCTGCTGCTCATCCTCCTCTGCCTAAAACTCTCTACTTCCGTCTGCAAACAAACCCCTGATTTTGGCATTGAGAGCCATGGCTCCTCTGAGCCTGCTACTCCTCTTACTAGCTGGGCATCTGAAGGCTCTAGATCTCAGCATCTTCATGTATAAAAGAGAATCATAACTGTGCTGCCGCCTAGGGCTGCGGTGAGATTTACATGTTACTACAAGGAAAACACTTCACGCCTGGCTGCTCATAGTTCCATAGATGTGACCTGTAATTATAGTCATGGAATACAAGGCCCCACACAATCTGCTGTGCATTCTGTCCTCAGCCTCATGTCTATCCCTCTTCCTAATTCCCTGACCTCCCCAGCCATATTGGACTCCTCCCCGTGACCTGAGCATACCTTTTTTTCTTCTCTTTACATCTGCTCATGCTCTTCCCTGCAATGCCGTTTCTTCCCTAGCATCTTAAGACCTGGCTCATGTCCTGTTTTCTCTGGGAAACCTCCCCTAGCCACAGTCATCATGACCTGCCATTCCCCACTCTAAGGCTAAGGAATGATTCCCCTTCTTTCATCTTTTCCCAGCACTCAGGGGTATTCCTTTATTATAGCACACCTCAGTGTGTATTTCTACGGTTGTTTTGGGGGTCAGTCTCCACGCACAGGTGTGAGTTTCCTGTGGGCAGGGATGGGTGTCCATCTTACTGCTGTGCATTCTTGGCATGGAGTCCCACACATAGTAAAATGCTCAGAACTTGTTGGGTGAATGAATGAATAGCCTGTGTACTTGTCTGCATGAAAGCCAGGACCATGTCCAATTTAATCTTTGTTTCCCCAATGCCTGGCACCCAGTAGGCATTCACTAAATTATCCATGCATGTAATCGAAGGATAGATGAGGCAGATGCGTGCAGGTAGGTGAAGCAAGGAAGGGTACGAATGACCCAGGAGAAGGAGAATTTGAACAATGAGATCAGGACCCAAGATGTGGTTCCAAAACTCTGTGGTGGGGAGCTGGACCAGGGAGCTGGGGAAGTCACGGGAGGCCCAGCCTCTTTTCCCTGAGCTGCACTCTTTCCTAGCCATATGGGAAGGAAGAGACCCCACCCAACCTGAAAACGGGTATTAACATGCTGGAATGGCTCTAGGAGTATTTCACAGGCTTATCTGTTAATAATAAAAATGAAATTATATGAAAAATACAACAATGTGTGGGTTGCAGGACAAGTTAATGATTTCTCATGTAGTCAGATATGTGCCCCTTTAGTGGAGGCAGGTAATGGCGGTGGTAATAACACCCTGGATCTGTTTATAGCGTCTTTCTTCTGAGGAGCTCAAGGCACTCTATTCTTATCTCATCTCTCTTTCTGACTTCCCAGGGAAGTCGGTCTGATTATCCCCATTTCTCAGGTGCCTGTGTGCTGTGACTCATGCCGCACCTCTGGAGCTCATCCCTTTGTCCCCCAGCCTGGGTGGGGCCCACATGACTCCCTCCTCTCTGAGCACTGTGCCTGGAGCACCCTTACTTCCTGGATGACCAAGAAGGCCTGGCTCACTGTAAAGGGTGCTCTGAACTGCCAGTCTATGGGAGCCAACCACACCATGGAAAGCAGAGGGGCAGGGGACGTGAAGAGAGGAGGGAGGTGGAGGAGGAAGGACCTGAGGGTGGGGGAGGGATGAAAGGTCTGGAGGACTCAGAACACTAGACTGTGCATCCTGAGGTCAGGGGCCATGTCCTGTTTGCCTTCCTATCCCTAGGATGAAGCCCAGTGCATGACATGGCAGAGGTACATAGACCAGATATGTGGATGGTCAGATGACAGGTGGACATGCCATTGTATTTTTCAAGACCCAATTCAAAGATCACCTCTTTGAGAAGCTTTACTTGGCCCTTCCCCCAGGCTACCAACATACCGCTGCTGGACTCATCACCCTGGGAGCCTCTGTTTTTTCTCCTCCTCAGGCAGCTTTGTGGGAGAGTTAACCATCTATGTGTCAGATGCTCCATTTGGGTGTCAGTTCCTGGACCAGGCATGAGTTTAAGCTCGACTTACGACCACGATTGGGACTGGCAGACTGGTCGTAACATGATTTGGTCGTAAGTTGAGTAGGCAGTATGTACAGTTGAAATGGTGCACACGGAAACAGTAGTGCTGCTGGAAGCTGGTCCGCACTGTCATACGCCCAGCTGGGCAACGTTTCCGCTGCCAGATGCGGAGCAGTCGTGGCTAGCAATTGCGGTCGTCGAATGGTCGTAAGTTGCATAGGTCGTAAGTCGCATAGGTCGTAAGTCGATCAATACCTGTAATTTGTCTCATATATTTAGGGTCTGTTAGCACAGGACATCTCACATAGTAAGGGTGGGCAGAGGGAGGTAAAGGAAAGGCTGGGGTTTGAAGTCAGAAAGACCCAGATTCCTATGCAGGTTCTGCCTCTTACCACACAGGGTTCCAGTGTTGCTCAGGAAATCCCTTAGCCTCTTTGAGCATGTGCTGCTTTTCCCCTTCCTCATGATAAAATGGAGCTAAGAAAACCCACTTTGCTGGGTGTGGCAAGGCTCATCATGGTGGCACTGCTTGGCAACTCGAACGGGCTCGGTATTCATTTCCTATGATTAATTATAGATTTTGTGGTTTCCAGCACTGGCTTGGCATCAGAACTGCCCTTCTCAGGAATAGACATACTTGGAACCCCCTGGGAATTTCTGAGCCTGTGGGTTTGGGGTGGGGTTGGGATCTGTCTGTTGAAAAGGGTCCTTGGTTATTCTGATGTTGGAGGGTCTCAATGTTTGGAAAATCAAACATATGATTGAATGTAAGGTAGAACATAAGTCCTTGATTTCTCTGATTTCTAGGATTTAGTGAAGGGACAGAATAGGCTCCTTGGTAAAGTGACCTCTTCTAGGGGGCATGCTTGGGGGGGTCCAAAAGCTCAAAGCACTTTCTCTTCTTGTCTCATCTCTGCAGGTCCACCCTTGCCCGTGGAAGCAGATGGAATGGAGAGGAATTTCACCCTGGCCTCCTTGACACTAGCCCCGTGACTCAAGTAAGCTGGCCACCTTCTCCGTGCTTCATCTCGTCACTTTGTTCAGTAGGCATTCTCCATATTTTACATTTGCAGACCAGATTTGGGTGGCATAAGGGCTCTGTGGACTCTATGACCATCAGTCAAGGGAGTCGCGAGGCATTGCTTGCCTTTGCTAGAATTTCTCAAGTTTACAAAGAATTAGAGATAGAAATGCAAGTTTATAACCATTTAGAACTCCAGCTGGCATCTGACAGACCCCTAAGGGACCTCTGTGCAGACTGGGGTGCCCGGCAGGCCTTCTTTCTGAATCAGGGACTTAGAAATCTCCAGTCGTTGAAAGGCAGACTCTGTATAAGTCAAGGGGTTGGCAATGCAGAAGGAGCCCTGGTTGTGAGGCCTGGGTCCAGGCTGGACTTGTTGCTGGCTTGCTGTGTGACTCTGTATGGGCCAGAGAGCCTCCCCAGGCCTTGCTTTGACATATGAGCTGAAATTGTTTCTCTAAGGCTTATGATCCTGAAAAGGAATTTGATGTAGTAGAGAAAGGAATTTGTCCCAAGCAGGAGAGCAGTAAATTGTCAACCATGGAAGGTTGGAAAGGCCCATGTCCACAGTACCAGCTGGGAGTCATGGACCACTGGGGCTGCTGAGTCTGGATGTGAGGCTTGTAGGAGACCTTAGCATTACAGAATTGAAAGTGGTAGCAGTGAATGGGGAGTGGTGATTACACAGTGTGAGTCATTTTCTCGCATACTATTTTCTTTAGTTTACATGGAATCTGAAGAGATATTATCATGTCATTAGTCAACATTCATCATGACCAAACCATTTTACAGGTGAGAAAACTGAGGCTCAGAGAGGTGAAGGTCCCCAGAGTCACATGGTAACTTGGTGGTGCCAGGATTTGAATCCACATCTGTCTGACTCTACCACCACCCACTGTAGTTGACTTGGGGCAAGAAGGGTATCTCAAAGCATTGGGTTTATTTAGATTCTTTCTGGAGTGTTTCTCTAGATGTTTTTCCCAGGTGAGGCAGGTGCCTTCCCTTTCCTGGGAACAGATCACTCTCAGTGTTTGGGAAGGGAGGGGCTGCAACACGTGATGGGGTCAAAGGCGTTGGGCGCTGTCCCCTGTCATTCCCAGTGGGAAATGTGTCTCCTTCTCAGGAACCTAAGCCAGAGCTAGAAGTCCTGCCTCTGCAGGCAGGATCTCAGGTGATGGCCCTGAACAGGTGATTGTTTTGCAACTAGTCAGGGAGGGTGGACAGGTCTTGAAGTCTCAGAAGGCACAGGTTTCCAGACCAGGTATCACTCAGGAGATTCAAAGGGCAGGATTGCGCAAGGACGAGCTCTAATTGGGCCCAGAAAACGAGAAAGTCAGCTTCTTTTCCGTGTACTGTGAGTGAGTCACCTTTCCCAGAAGCCAGGCCGATCTCTGGTTCCTCCTGCAGGCTCACAGTGGCCTGGCCAGGGTGGAGCAGAGAAGGGAAGGTGAGGAGCCAGTGACAACCGCGTCACACTTTGTCTTTTCCATCTCCGTAGGGAGCATAGAGCTTGTGCATTAGACTGGGTAACAGCCCATCACACATGCCCGACCCTCCCCACCCCATCCACCTGTCACAAGGTCACAGCTGAGTACCGAGACTGGCATGGGGCAGATCGCTGTGCCTATGGCACAGAATGGGGGTGTGTGTATAAAAGCCTTGGAAGCCATGGGACAATCTGAGGGGCAGACAAGTTTTTTGTTCCCCAATCTCATCTTTTCTGCTTGGTGTAGACAGCCTTCAAAGTCAGACATCTGGGTTCCAATCTCAGCTCTCCCCCTTTATTCCCACCTCCCCAGCCCTTGGATCTCATACTTACAGAGCAACCTGGACAGGTCATTCCAACCTGCTTGAGCCTTAGTTTTCTCATCTGTGTAATGGGGATAACATTACCCGCCTCTCAGAGTTGTGAATTATTAAGCAGATTAAATAGAAGAGGACTAGGAGGGTAGGGATTTAATTTTTTATTTTTTTTGAGATGGAGTCTTGCTCTGTTACCCAGGCTGGAGTGCAGTGGTGTGATCTCAGCTCACTGCAACCTCTGCCTTCCAGGTTCAAGCAATTCTCATGCCTCACCTCTAGAATAGCTGGGGCTACAGGTGCCTGCCACCACACCCAGCTAATTTTTGTGTTTTTAGTAGACGCTGGGTTTTGCCATGTTGGCCAGACTGGTCTCGAACTCCTGGTCTTAAGTGATCTGCCCGCCTTGGCCTCCCAAAGTGTTGGGATTACAGGCATGAGCCACTGTGCCCAGCCAAGGTAGCCCAGCTTTAAACCATAGCCTTCTGTTCCATCACTAACCCTCTGACTAATCCTACCCCTCCTGACTTCAGGCTGATCAGTTATAAAGTACAGCTCCCTCATGGAGCTGCTGTAAGGATCAAATAAGATATTGCTCTTGGCCTGTATAAGGCAACCAGCAAAAGTGTTAATTGTCTTCTCCATTCAGCCTCATTTCCTCACGATTTTGCTGAGAAAAGAGAGTTGGATCTGAAGATGTCAAATTATTCCGGAGATTGATCTTTCCTAGGTTCCTAGTTTATGAAATGGGATAAGAATAGCATATATCTCATAAAGTTGTTGCGAGGCTAATTGAGTTGATATGAGTACCAGGAAGTGTCCCATAAATGTCAGCTTCATGGCTGGCTATATATAGTTCTTCTTTCTGCTGGTGATGCAGCCGTGGCTGGTGCCTTGGCCCTAGTGATCGGGGCTGAGGTGACTCACCCTGCAGTGACAGGTCTGGGTAGTGGCGAGTGAAGCTGGTTGGGCAGGGGCAGCCAGGTCCTTACTGTGCCTCAGGGAACAGCTAGGACATTACTTTCTAATAGAGCTTGCCTTTGGTCTTGGCCAGTTCCAGGAAGGCCGGAAAAAGGAATGCCTGTGACCATCAGGCCAGAGGGAAATGGGATGCTCCTACATTTTGTCATGGCTGAGGAAGCAGATGAGGACCACAGCAGAGCAGATGGGGGTCTTTTAGTGGATGTCTTTTAGTCTTTTAGTGGACCACCTAGGAGGCCACAGCTGGACGGCAGCTGAGGAAACACTCCAACTTCATCATGTGGGGTAGTAGGCACTGGGCAGATGCTGCAGACCCTGCTCATGGCTAAGGCAGACAAGATGCGCTTTTTTCTAGGGAGCTGACAGAGTGTGGGTTCCATTGCCCCAAAGAGTCTAGCACTCTTTCCATGACATCATGTGTGCCCAGAGTCATGGACCCCTGCCCTGGGAGCTCACCATCAACTCATGGCAGATGGCCAGCTGGATGCTCAGGGACCACAGAGGAAGGAGAGAGATTCAGAGAAAGTTTGTGGAAGAGGCAACATGTAAGCCAGGCTTTTTAGGAGGAGATGGGGAAGAAAGTCATTGTCCCCACTTCCCCATCCCCACCTCATGTCTCCACCTCTACCAGCTGCAATCTAGCTTCCCTTACACATGGAACTACTCTTGTCAGGGTCATCAGTGACCTTCTGTGGTCAATCCAAAGGGCGCATCATGGTCCTGCTCTTAACTAATATGGGGGTAGGTCACATTTGACGCTATAGCTCACTTCTCCCTGGACTCCTGGTCCTGCTCTTAACTAATATGGGGGTAGGTCACATTTGACGCTATAGCTCACTTCTCCCTGGACTCCTGGTCCTGCTCTTAACTAATATGGGGGTCACATTTGACGCTGTAGCTCACTTCTCCCTGGACTCCTGGTTCTCCTCTTACCTTCTTAGTTTCCCTTGTGATCTCACCTTTCTCTGTTACTTATCATTTATCCTTCTGCCCACCCATCCATTCATCCACTTGTCTATTGATCTACCTACCTACCTGTCTGTCTGTCCGTCCATCCATCCATCCATCCACCTACACACCCATTCACTTATTCTGCCTACCTACCTTCCTACCTTATCTTTGTAATTAAGGAGAATTTAATGAAGGTGCTACTTATAAAAGTGTGACAGAATTAAGGGAATCTAACAAGAGATAGTGCAGCACTCCAGGACTGACCATATTAGAAAGTCATTTGAAGCCCTAGGCCTGAAGATCAAGTGGCTTTCAGAACCCAGAGCGTGAAGCTATAAGAGGGCTTACCGTTGGGAGCTGGGTCCTTCAGCCTGGGGACACGGCCAATAAGGGGTGTAAACACCGGACTCGACTCTCCTCCCCACGGTGATGTGACTCCCCGAGGTCAGCCTGCTGTGTCCTTTCCTGTGACACTGGCCTGCTGCTGGCTCAGAGTGCCCCTCCTTTCTTCTCACATTCTCTCCTAAGGACTCTCTACTCCAGTGGCTGATGTCCCCCGAGTTGCTAGCTCTGGCCCAGACTCCCCTCCTGACAACCTACCTGAACACCCAATTCTCTACTCACTGGACCCCTGCAGCTGTCCCTTATATGTCACAGGCCTAGTCTCCCGCAGAAGTCATGGTTTTTCCCCAGGCTGTTTATCTCCTGTGTTCCCTGTCGGTGTGAATGGCCATTCTCCTTGTCATCTGAGTCAATAGCTGGGACTCATTCCTGCTCCAGTACCTTCTTTACTCTCTATAGCCATTGCCAAGTCCTGTCCAATCCACACCCAGAGATGACAGATGCATCCCTTCCTCCCATCCTCACTCCGTGTGGTTTTGCTTAAGTTCTTCTCATCTCCTGCACTCTGGATCACCACAATCACTTCCTAATTAACCTCCCGATTCCTATCTCACATCCTATGTTAGGGGCTGCTGGTTGTCTCTTAAGGCCCATCATTCTCTCTCCATTCCTTAGTTATACCCAATTTTTAGTTAGGTATGCGATCAGTGATCTAAAAGACAAATTTGCCAGACTTTCTTGTGGCTAAAATTGGCCAAATGACTAAGTTCTATCAGAAGATATGGGCCAGGTGTGGTAATCTCAGCCCTTTGGGAGGCCAAGGTGGGTATATCATTTGAAGTCAGGAGTTCGAGACCAGCCTGGCCAACATGGTGAAACCTCATCTCTACTAAAAATACAAAAGTCAGCTGGGTGTGGTGGCATGTGTCTGTAATCCCAGGTATTTGGGAGATTGAAGTAGGAGAATCACTTGAACCTGGCAGGCGGAGGTTACAGTGAGCAGAGAATGTGCCACTGTACTCCAGCCTGGATGACAGAGTGAGACTCCGTCTCAAGAAACAAAAAGAAAAACAAAGATATAAGCAGAAATGTCCTGTGGAAATGCTGGGAAGTCTCCTTAAAATGGAAAGGGCACACTTTTCTTTTTCCTGGCTCTGTCTGCTTCCTGGAACATGGATGATGGCCGGAGCACTAGCAACTTCCTTGGACTGTGTGGAAGGTAATCACTTTCCACAGCTGAAAGGATGAACTTTAAGTAGTATCTCAGCTGGCCGGGTATGGTGGCTCATGTCTGTAATCCCAGCACTTTGGGAGGCTAGGCAAGTGGATCACCTGAGGTCAGGAGTTCGAGACCAGCCTGGCCAACATGGCAAAACCCCATCTCTACTAAAATATAAAAAAATTAGCTGGGTGAGGTGGCAGGCGGCTGTAATCCCAGCTAATAGGGAGGCTGAGGCAGGAAAGTTGCTTGAACCCGGGAGGTGGAGGTTGCAGTCAGCAGAGATCGCGCCACTGCACTCCAGCTTGTGTGACAGAGTGAGATTCTGTCTATAAAAATAAAAGGTGAAATAAAGCTTGAATTTATTTAAGCCACTGTTATTTTTTGTTTGTTATTTTTAGCTACACGAAATTCTAAATTCTAACTGTCGTACCCAAGGGGATTGTTGCAGGTGTGTCTGCGCCTCGCGTGCCCTTTGGGCCACTGAGTAGAGCACAGATGTGAGGGCAGCTCCGTGTATGCTGTGGGTGTCCTAGTCAAACATATAGGGCTTGTTCAAAGCCACAGTCAGCCAGTCAGCCCCTGCCCAGGCACAGCCAGGAGAGAAACGAGGAGCCCAAAAGAAAGGAGTGGGGAGAGAGGCAGGGCCAAAAGATTTCCCGTTGAGTCCTAGGGGAGAGTTGATGCCTTCGACAGCCAGCCCTCAAGCAACGGGAGGTGAAAGTTGTGATGATACGAGGTTCATTCATGGTTTCTCGGAGGGTCCCAGCAGGACTGGGCTCTGACTGCCCACAGAGGTGACTAGCCCAACCACACACCCTTTCCAATCTTTTCTCCCACCCCCGTCTTGTTCTCTTCACTGTCACTGCTGCTTTCTGGAGTCAACTCTCAGATAAGCCACCTCCACAAATGTTCTGATCTCAGGTTCTGCCACTGGGGAGTGGAAATGTAGCTCTATCCAAGCCCTTCCGCTCCAAAATTCCCTCTGGAGCCCACAGACTCCTGGGTGATGATGGGAGCCCGTGGTCTGGCTGCTGCCTCTGGTCAGCTCCTCCCTGCTGCTTTGTCCCGTGCCCTCGGCCCTGCTGTGTGCCCCTTGCTCCAGCCATGCCAGGCCATAGCAGTTCTCTGAAGGGCCCTACAGTGTCACGGTCTGATGCCTTCTCACAGACGGGAACATCTGTTCTTTACCTTCCCCGCCCCCGCCCCAGCTCATCCCAAGCTCAGCGGGAGCTGCCCCTTGCCTAGGGTCCCCTTCCTCTTTCCACCATCCCTGAAGTGTCTACATAGCCACCTCTTGCTCCTTTTTGACTTGTGCTTCTTTTTAGGGCAGAGACTACACACGCCCTATTTGGTTTTAGATTCTGGGCACAGCACTGAGCTGGGACGTAGTGGAAACTCAGTGTTTGTTGCATGGCAGAAGGGGTAGGGACAGCGCCGGGCTAAGCAAGGCCCAGAGAGGGGCACATGCATGGTGGCCTGGTGGGTTCCCGGATTGACAAGTGGACCACATTCTCAAGGTACCTTGCTCCAGTGTCCAGTTTCTCCCAGATTTGGTCTCTCTCTTCTTTTCAGCATCAGCTCCTCATCCTGTCCTCCAACTCAGAGCTGCAACCCCACCAGCATCTGCCCTGCCCCGAACATATTCTGTGCTCTCAACCACTGTGACTCAGGCCATGCTCTTCCCTTTGCCTGGATGGCTCCCCTTCCCCCTTGGCCTTCCACCCTGCTGGGGATTTTCTCCCCGCCCTTCAAGGCCTGTATCAGATACATCTGCATCCATAAGCCCTTCTCTTCCAGGAACTGTGCTTTTGTACATTGTGAATTCTTAGGAAAGCTTATCCTGGATGTATTGGGAAGGGCGGGAGTCATGTAAGTATTTATTCAACAAACATTTACATAGAGGTTAGTATATTTTAGGCACTATTCTACATGCTGTACCCATATGAACTAATTGAATATACATAACAATCCTAGAAGGAAGGTACTGTCATTGGCTCCATTTTACAGATTATAAAACTGAGGAACAGAGAAGTGAAGTAAATTGTCCAAGGTTACAGTGCTAGAAAGTGCTAGAGACAGGATTTGTTGCTCCACGCCGAGCAGGAGAGAAGGTGGCAGGTTTCTTTTTAAATCAATGCTGTGGAGTAGATGGAGAACATCAATTGCTTGGTGTTTCCTTTCTTTTTTTTAGTCTAAATTGTAGATCTGATGGGTCTATGTGCAGGTTATTGACATGGGTGTATAGTTTGATGCTGAGGTGTGGGCCTCTATTGATCCTGTCACCCAGACAGTGAACACAGTACCCAACAGGAGGTCTTTCAGGCCTCGCCTCCCTCCCTTCCTCCTTTCGGCATACCCAAAATCCTTTGTTCCCATCTTTATGTCTGGGTGTACTCAGGCTTTAGATCCCACTTGTAAGCAATAGCATGCGGTATTTGTTTTTCTGTTTCTGCATTAATTCACTTGGGATACTGGCAAATCAACTTTCCCTTCGGGAGCTCTGTGACTGAGCTGGGCTGAGGAGAGCAGCTTTCAGAAACCCTGCAGGTATCCGGGACATCTGGCCGCAGGGACCATTGAAGGGCTCCAGCTCTAGAGGCCCAAGCTTCAGGTGGGCCATGCGTATGGTCCTGGCCTTCATCAGGCAGGGCCAGGGATGAGGCTTCCTGCCAGGAAATCTGCTCCTCTGTCTTGCACCAGCCTCCTTTCTGCTCTGCCTTGGACAGTGAGGAGGGAGACGACAAAGACTATCCGGACAAGGCTTGCAAATGGAGGAGGGGTTCACAAGAAGACCCCAGGACTAGCAGGCAGGGACTTCGACTCAATGTGCTGAGTGATTTCAGCGGCAACTCACTTCCCCGCTGTGGGCCTTGGCTTCTCCATTTGTGAAATGTAAAGCTTGGACTGGATGCTCACGAAGGACACTCCCAGTGTATTCTTTAATAATTCTAGCTGCATAGGTGTTATCGTGGGGAGCAGAAGGCAGGAGGGAAATTGGGATATGTTATGGGCTGAATTTATATATTCAAAATTCATATGTTGAAGTCAACCTTTAGTATCTTCAAATGTGACTGTATTTGGGTAGGGTCTTTAAAGAGGTAACTCAGGTTTAATGAGTCACTGTGGTGGTCCTAATCCAATATGACTGGTGTCCTTGCAAGAATTGAATATTAGGCTATAGACACCTATAGAGGAAGGACATATGAAGTCACATGGAAGAGACGGGCATCTTTAAGCCCAGGAGAATGGCCTTAGAAGACACCAAGCCTGCTGACACCTTAACCTTGGACTTCTAGCCTCCAACATTGTGAGAAAATAAATCTGTGTTCTTTAAGCTGCTCAGTCTGTGGTACTTGGTTCTGACAGCCCCAGGAAACCAGTGCAAGGTGACACCATAGGCTGACCCAACTGCGGTGTCCTCCCGCCACAGTACCTTGGTTCCTATGGGGTCAGACTAGACAAAGAATATGGGAGGTGAGGGGAGGGGCTCAGCGTGGATCATCTTGAACAATGTGCATTGAGCCTGCTTTGCAGCAGGGGCGAATGAGTGCGCCCTATCCCTACCCTTAAGCCCCTGATCCCACAGGGGAGACAGACTTACAGTGAGGAATGCTTGTGTGAATCACACAGTGACGAAAGACACAACACAGACACAGGCCTAGGGAGGGAATAGTCCGTTGTCCAGATGACTTCATGGAGGAGAGCTTGAGAGGGTCAGCTGTGGCATACAGCAATCAGAGAATGGAGGGAAGAGAATCCCAGCAGAGGGATCAGCATATGCAAAGGCACAGAGGCACAAATAGTTCCCTGGGGGAAATGACTGGAGAGCAGAGCTGGGGAGCCCCCGAGGGAATGCAACTGATACACATGGGGACCCGGGAGCCAGCCCATTGGAACTCAGCAGGGCCACTTACCAGCTGGGCGACCCTTGGCAGGTTACTTAGCCTCTTGGAACCTCTGTGTTCTCATCTGCAAAATGATGATGGCAATAGTACCTTCCTTAGAGGACTGCCTCAGAGACTAAGTCGGTAAATTTCTACAGCATGCTTTGAACAGCACTCTGCTTGTGAATGGCGCTTCAGTAACTCTGGCTGTCGGCTCAGGCTTGCTATTCACACCTGCTCTCCCACCGAGTGGCTGAGATGATCATTTCATCAGCCCTTTTGGTTGGGCACAGTGGGAGTGAGGTCAGTAGAAAATCAATCTTCATCAGCTAGAACTGGGAACTGAGAGGTGGAGAGGCTCCTGGAAATGCAAGGAGAACTTGCCAGAAAGCACTTCAGCAGGTTCCGGGAGGCCTGCTGCTGAACGGGGCACCCTTTGTGGCCCCAAAACTCTGTGACGCGTGTGGGGGAAGGAACTGAAAAGGGGACCTGAAAGATATGTTTTCTCAGTAACAGGCACAAGAGGCAGCAGGGGAGGAGGAGCAGAATTGCTGGCTGTCAGGGCTGGGACGTCCTGAGGGATCATCGGGCTCTTAGATGACAAAATGACAGTAGTTGGACTGGACTTTCTCTGAAGATCTCCTTTGTTTAATTTTACATTGATATGATAAAAAGATGCAAAAAGTTACCCTCTTTTTTTTTTTTTTTTGAGATGGAGTCTCGCTTTGCTGCCCAGGCTGGAGTGCAGTGGTATGATCTTGGCTCACTGCATCCTCTGCCTCCTGGGTTCAAGCGAGTCTCCTATCAGCCTCCTGAGTAGCTGGGACTACAGACACAGATACCCTCTTTTTATAATTAAAGACTTCTTACAAAAAATCTAGATGTCCAGCTTATGGTGGACACAGAGTATCTGAGAACAGTAGCTGGCATTCCCATGTGGCAACCATCAGCAACAATTCAACAAAAACCACAGCAGCAGGTCATTTTCTTTCTCTGCTCCATCCCAGCAGGCATTTGTATGTAAGATTGCCAAGTCTAGCCCAACACTTTCCTTTTACAGATGAGGAAACAGTGGGGGTGTGACTCATTCAATTTTACATATGTGAGTGACCCTGCTCGGATGAGATCCCAGGCCTCCTAACACTCAGTCACACGCTCACTCCACACCTCTGCTTGCCTTCTTTTGCCTTAGTGCCCGGGTGGAAAGGGTAGAGGAGCAAGGGAACATGGTCTCCTTTTAGCTTTAATTGATAATAACTATTAAGAAGAAGAGCAGCCATCAGTTAAATGTCTACGATGTATCAGGGACTTCATACACATTTAAATCCTCATAACAACCCTGGAAAGTAAATATTATTCCAATTTTTCAGATGAGGAAATGGAGGCACAGAAAGGTTAAAAAGCATGCCCGAGGTTTCTGGGGTGGTGTGTGATGAAGGTGGGGCTTGAACCATGGTTGAGGGGACTCTAAAACAAAGTGGCTTTGTTGCAAGCCTATTGTTAGCCCTCTGGGCATGCTAAACTAGGAAAGTTCTAGAAGCTGTGGTCCAAGTGGTTTACTAGTGTTCAATTCAGGCAGTTGAGGGCATGTCAGGGGAGGTTTCAAGTTGTTAAGTGTCCCATGAGCCTTGTGGGAGAGAGGGAACTTGATCTCCCTTCCTGGGACTGTCCACCCATAACCCCTGCAGACATTTCTCATTGTAGTTGGGGGATGGGGAACACCTTTAGGGGAAAGCTGGGGGGCCTGGCCAGGGCTCAGGAAGGAGGAAGGACTTGTAAACTAGAGAGTTCTGACCATCTTTAAGACATGCCCCCCCCGCAACCACCCAGTATTCCTATGCAAGGTTTAATGGCCTTAGCGGAGGGTTCCCCAGTACCATGAGCTGACCTTAACATGGCTATTCTTTGGTGTTGAGGGCTCCTTTAGTTTGACTGTCTTCCTCATAAAGTGTCTGCTCCCTGAGCCCAGGGACCCCTTCCCATGTATCTCTATATCCCCATCATCTAGAGCGGTGCTTGACTCATAACAGGTACAACAAATGTGTGGTTCTGGAATGGAGGATGAATGAATATATGATGCAGAATTCACTTCTTTCTGGAGTCAGATTGCTGGGGTTTCTAAATGAGTGACGTGGACAAATTATTGAACCTCTCTGGGACTCAGTTTCTATATCTGTAAAATGGAGGCAAAAATGCTTATCTCATTGCTTATCGTTAGGATTAACATATTACCCATAAAGTACTTAGCACAATATCTTGTCCTGTGCTGTCTGATATGGTGGCCATTAGTCACAGATGACTATTTAAAATAACCAAAACGACCTAAAATTAAAGTTGAGATCCTTCCATTGGACCAGCTGCATTTCAAGTTCTTAGTGACTTCTATATTGGACAGCACAGATATAGTACATTTCCATCATCACAGATAATTCTCCTAGACAGAGCTGGTGGAGAATATTGTAAGGGCTCTGTGATGTTGTCTTCCTACAGTTACAGTTACTCCTGCTGTTATTGCCGCTGTCTCTCCACTCAGAGTGGAGGGTGATTCTACGTGACTACAGCAGGAGATTTGCCCTTGTGGCAGCCCAGGCTGAGAGTCCATACCCTGCATTTGCTTTCTTCTTGGAATGCTGTCCTGCAGACCTTCACTTGGTGACACCCTCCTTGTGCAGATGCCTGGTGGGACAGGCTTTAAGAAGCTTTTCAAAGGGAGAGCCCAACGTAAGAGCCTCCTTCTTCATGAATCTAGCCTCTCTATGAGGGCGGGGACTGGATTTCCTTCATCCTTGTCTCCCCAGTGCCTGGCATTTGGTAAGCACTCAGAATAAACTTGTTGGGGAATGAAGGTTTGCATGGGTCTAAGACAGTGTGTTCACTCAGCCCCATGACTACCTTAAAGCATTTCTAATACCAGATGACTTACAGCATGGAAGAAAGAGCAGCTAGGAAACAGGTCTGTGTCCATGGCCAGGAGGTATGAGCCTCAGAAACGTTGGCAGGATGAGCAGCCTTAGAGAATGATGGCAGCGCCCTGGGGAAATGACAGGAAGCACAAGTTGAGTGGCAGAGGGAAGGTGAACAGTAATCAAAGAATTAAGGGGCAGAACTGTCTTGTGCATGGGAGACTCCCCAAGACCTCCCCAAATCTGAAAGGAAGGGCTGAGGTTTCAGTGCATCCTTGGCAGTGGTGGGCATGCCACAGGCATCCCTTAGTTTCTGTTGTGTCCACGCTGTCTGTACTGATAGGTCCTGAGGAAATGAAAGTTAACCAGAAAGAAATATCTTCGGGTTGGTCACTTTAAAGAGTCTTCAGTTTGGCTTCCCTTATCACTGGAGATTATTTCTTTTGTGAGTGTGTTTTCTTTGCATATTCTTTGCATATGTATTGTTTCAAGGAGAAGTGTTGACGTCTGAGGCAAAGTTTTAGATTTAACTTGAGGTCATCTTCGTTGGCTCAGGCTGCCGTAACAAAATACCATAGACTGGGGTCTTAAACCACAGACATTTATATCTCGCTGTTCTGGAGGCTGAGAAGTCCAAGATCAAGGTGCTGGCAGATTTGGCTCCTGGTGAGGGCTCTCTTCCTGACTTGAGGATGGCTGCCTTCTTGCTATGTCCTCACATCATGGAGCAATAGATTTTTTGTCTCTTTTTCTTCTTCTATGGGCATTAATCCCATCACTGGGGCTGTATCCTCAAGACTCCTCTAAACCTAATTACTCCCCAAAGGCCTCACCTCCTAATATAATGTTGGAGGTTAGGGCTTCAACAGATAAATTTAGGGGGACACACACAAGCATTCAGTTCATTCTGTTGATGAAAAAAGCCAAACTCTGAAATTTGAAGAAGTTTATTCTGAACCAAGTGCGAGGACCATGGCCCATGATACAGCATCAAGAGGTCCAGAGAACATACACCCAAGGTGGTTGGGTTATACTTTGACTTTATACATTTTAGGGAGGTAGAAGTTACAGGGAAAAATCTAAATCAGTATTTGTAAGTTACATGTTTGTTTGGCCCAGAAAGGTAGGACATCTTGAAGTGGGTGCTTTTAGATCACAGGTAGATTCAAAGATTTCCTGATTGACAATTGGTTGAAAGTATTAGGCTTTGCCTAAAGAGTTTGAGTCAGTAGAAGAAACGCTTGGGGTTAAGATAAGGGGGATTACGGAGGCTGGGGTTCTTATTATGTAGATGAAGCCTCCGGGTAGCAGACTTCAGACAGAACAGATGGTAAATATCTTATTAGACCTTAAAAGGTGTCAGACTCTTAGTTAAATCTCTCCTGGATCAGGAAAAGACGTAGGGAAGAGGATTCTCTGCAGAATGTAAATTTTCCTCACAAGGGGTGGCTTTGCAAGGGTCATTTCAAAATATGTCAAAGAAATATATTTGGAGGTGAAATACTTTGATTTCCTTTAGGGACTGTTACCTGCCATGTGATGTTATATCAGAGTCTCTGGCTCCTCCGACCCACTTCTTTTTGACCCCAGCACAAATCTAGTATCTGTATTGAGGCCCACGTGGACTAATGGCATTGGGTCCTGCTGTCAGGCCATCTTCAGCCTCCGCTGATCACCTGCTCACACTCTGCACATCAGCCTCACCCAACTTTCTGTTTTCTTGCAGCCCAGACTCTTTGGCACCTCTGGGACTTTGCACATGCTCTTTCCACTTCCTCGTTCACTCTGCCCCTGCCTTGGCATCTAACTGAATCTTCCTCCTTTGACAGGCCTCAGCTTAGATGTCACTGCTCTGAACCTGCCCCCAGTCCCCTGGTCTGAGTTAGGTGCATCTTGTCCTCCCACAGGAGCTGGCCCACACCTGCCACCTGCCTCCCGAAAGCACCAGTAACCAGCTGGGTCTCCAGCTGTTGTTCAGAGGGTGAGCTCCAGGCCAGAAGGACCAGGACTGTCTTGTGAACAATTGTATAC
This sequence comes from Cebus imitator, assembly GCF_001604975.1. Lineage (NCBI taxonomy): Eukaryota > Metazoa > Chordata > Mammalia > Primates > Cebidae > Cebus > Cebus imitator. The sequence continues at coordinate 11,602,547 of NW_016107383.1, forward strand.
TCAGTGACTGGCCCCAGGCATAGAGGGTCCTCCATGTAATGCTTATTGGATGAGTAAAAAAGGTGAATTAATGAATGTCATCATCAAGTTCATAAGTCAGCCTCAGATTGCTGGTTGTGACAGTCTTGGTAATGCTTTTTAAGTTGAGTGTTCTTTCAGTTGAGTGTTGAAAATGGCTTACTCATCACAGGAGTTTATTCTTTGATTGGTCCAAAAAATAAATTTATACGAATAGCTTTGTATTCTTTTGCTATTACAATATAGAAATTAATAACATGGATTTTGGAGCCAGACTGTCTGAATATGTGAGTTCCAGCTCTGTCACTCAAAGCTGTAGGACTTTGGGCAAATCATGTTGTTGCGCCTTGGTTTCCTCATCCTTAAGATTCTAATAAAAATTATCTAATGATGTTGTGAGGATTAAATTAGTCTGAATAATCCCTAAACACATAAAAGCACTATATAAAATGTGCCAGATAAAGTAAATCAGGAATAAGTCTCATAAACAGTGTGGTAGTGTCTTAGAAGTTTACTTCCTTTTGGAGTAAAGCATTGGCATGGTTCTAGCACCAGGCAACTTCAAGACAAAGGTAAAGTTCATTTTCAGTGTGTTCCCACCTTCTATGTCTATGCCGCCTTTCACTTTTTGTGGTGTTTTGCCCTGTGAAGTCTTATCTTCCTCTTCACCATCTAACAACTAATGCTTTTGGATTTGTCAAAAAGGCCAATTCATACTCTTGTGTAAATGACTGATAGAGTCTAATGTGCTTTTTCTCCAAAATGATTGTCTTAACATGAAGTGTCCTGATTAGTCTAGGGAATCCAGGAGGGCAGAAACCACATGCTATACATGTCAATATTCTCCGTGGCCCTGGTTCTCTGCACCTCTCAGTGCAGCAGACATTGGCCAGCCCTATTTATCAGGTGTCCCAGGAAACAGAGTCAGGAGTGGGAGGGTTAGACCCATTGAACAGAATGCTGAGAACTTTGGAGACATATTGGTAAGAGAGGGGGAGATGTGTCACCAGCATTTAATAACAGTGGATGAGTTTAAAATACAAAATCAGAATCCTGGTCAGCTCACATTGCCACTCCAAGGCTATGGAGCGCTCAGATGCCACATGACCCAACCTCAAAGGAGAGCTGCGGTTTCAGAGTCAGGGTGACAGCAGCCAATGATTTAGAGAGCAGAGCTCAGCATGGGACCCCTGGCAGGAGGCTGCTTGGAGTCTGTAAATGACGCCATTGTTTGAGGTTCCATGCAATCAAAGAAAGAAAAAAATCAGGGGTTGGCTTTGGACGCGGGGAGCAGGGAGAAAAGAAAAACAAACCACTTAAAATTTTAGGGACAACATCTCTTGCCAAAATCCTTTTTTTTTTTTTTTTTTTTTCAAATACAAAAAAAACCACCCCGATGTGAAGCCAACAAAGCAAACAGGAAAGCAGTGTCTGGGCCTGCTCTGAGGGCAGATGGCAGCCTCCTGGGTTTCAGAATGAGTTGATCATTGCGTAAACAAGGTGGCCTCTGGGTGGGGGCAGCCCGCTCTGTAAGAGCTCTTCCCCCACGGGCACTTGGGCCCTTTAGTGTCCACATTCTTCAAGCCTGGCAGTGCCCTGCCCTGGAGCCTCTTCAAGTTCAGTGTTGCTTGGCAATGCTGTCTAATAATAACAGTGTCTATTATTCCTCCATGATGACCCTGTGAAGGTGGTGTGGATTATTAGATCCATTTTATGGAAAGGGATACCCTGGGTTTCAGAAAGGTAGCCTTGCTAGCTCAAGGTCAGGTGGAGTGGGAATGGCGGAGGCAAGCACAGGGCATGGGCCTCTGTTTTGCCATTTAGCCAGGCGAATGCAGACAGGAAGGAAGGGGGAAGGCATGCCTGACCCTGGGGAGGGCTGAGAGCTTTAACTGTAACACCACCTTGGGGTTTGTTGAGTGTCCTTGAGTGGTAACAAGGACAGACTCTGGAACAAAAGAGTATGAGCTCAAGCCTCAGATCCAGATCCTCCTAGCAGCGTGACCTTGGGAAGGTTTCTGAAATTACTGAGCCTTGGTTTCCTCATCTGTGGAATGGGGATAGCAGTAGGACCTGCCTTGTAAAGATGCAGTGGAAGTTAGTGAGCTAAAGCATGTGAAATGTTTAGAGTCACTTCTGGCACACCCTGAGTGTTAGCTCTTATTGCGACATCCTTTCATGTAAACTCATTTTGGGTTTCATATTTATGCTGAGAGGAATTTTTAAATCTTAATTTTAATTTTACAGATGTTGAAACAAGGCACAGAGAGGTTGTTTGTCCCAAATCCGGTAAAGAAGCAGAGCGGGACTTTGACCCAGCACTTCCGATGCCAAATCTGGATTGCTCCTGGCTGTGCCATGTTGGTTCCATATGCCCAAGTCCTTGGGCTTTCTTGCTATTGTTGACCCCCAGGTGTCTTGTTAGATGCTGCCTGGACTGACACTGGGCAGAGTTATGACAGGAGTGTCGGTGTTCCTAGGCTTTCCTTTTTGCCCCATGTCCCATATTGGTGGGGGCTCCAACCTACCTTGCAAGATGTTGGGTGCTCTTCTTCTGCATCTGACTTATTCTTCCTCTCCAATGTATGTGAACTTATTTCCAAGACCTGCTAATGAATCACTGCCTCAGCAAGGGGGACCTGAGGGGCTGACAAAGCACTGAAGCCCCCCCCCATAGGATTCCATAAGCATCGGGATGATCAATATTCCCATTGATAGATTTATTTTGGATTCCCTGTGTACTTACTGGGTGGTGGTTCTGAGTGCCCCTGCCGTGCTAGCTGCTGGGGATGCAATGGTGGGTCCAAGCAGACACAGCCCTGCAGCTCCTAGGGTTTGGAGTCCAGCAGGGAAGACTGATAGTAATCAGAGTCACAGCACAGCTACACACTGAGGTAAGTTATCTGAAGGAAACAAATGCAGCTTTGGGGAGACTGAGTAATAAAGAAAAAATGATCTCAACTTGGGAGTCAGGGAAGGCTTCCTTAAGCCACTCAAAAGTGGTGTTTGAGCTGCGTTCTGGAAGGCAGTGAGAGTAAGCTAGTGAAGGGAGGATGGAAAAGCATTCCAGGCCTGGGAACAGCCGGTGCAAAGGCCCTGTGGAGGAACTGACATTTTAGTTGGGTGAGAATGCAGAGGGCAAGGGGGATGGACATGTGATATCAGGTTGGAGGGGGCCAGGGCCATTTTAGGAGAGTGAGTTTCAATAATAGGGGAGCAGGGAATCCACTAGAGAGTTTTAATTTGAGGTGGCAAGGATGAGGTATTCATACCATTGAGTTTGTATTTGTAAAAGATCCCTCTGGCTGTTGTTGAGAGTGGATTGGAAGGAGGTTAGAGTGGCTGCAAAGAGACAGGTCAGAAGGCTACGGGTGGATGTGGGCCAGGTAAGGGCCGCCAATACCTGGGGCCAAGGTAGAGGTGGTGGCGCTGGATAGATGGATTTGTGAGCTCTTCAGGAGCTAAATAGACTGTTTCCCGTTCCAGGCACTATAGGAACTGGAGATACAATGATGCATAGGATATAGAAACCCATCTTCAAGGGGCTGACAGTCTACCAAGAGGGAGGCACACGTGTAACAGACACATACATACAAATGCAACTGGCTCTGATGGAGGACTGTAGAAACGGCCATAATATCTTGGTCTGTGCTGTACCCACACTCTTTGCAATATGACTTCCTAGCTCTCCCAGCAAGAGACTGGAGCCGTTTCTCTATCCCTTGGATGGGGGCTGGTCTTATAATGTGCTTCTGTTGATATAATTTAGTAGAAGTGATGTATGCCAGTTTTAAGCCCAGGCCTCAGTTGGCTTTGTGTGCGTCTACCATGTCTACAAACCTTGCAGAGCTTCTGGGAGAACAAACCCAGGTAAGCCTTCTTGATGCTAAGAGACACATGGCCCAGCCATCTCTGTTACTCTACCGGAGAGCACGCCAGATACCAGATATGCAAAGTAAACATCTTAGACAAATTAAGCCCTGGGTATCTGGCCACCTGACTGTAGATGCATGAGTGAGCTCAACCAAGATCAGCCATGCTTGGCTCCAGTCAGCAGGTGGGTTCAGCCAGCTCATAGATTTGCAAGCAATAATAAATGCTTATTTCTCCAAGCGGGGATTGACAAACTACAGCCTGTGGGCTGACCAGCCACCTGTTTTTGGATATAAAATGTTATTAGAATTCAGTCGTGACATTTATTTATGTATTGTCTGTGGCTCCTTTTGAGTTACAAAGGCAGAACTGAGTAGTTGCAACAGAGATCATGTAATCTGCAGAGCCTAAAATACCGTCTTTTAAGAAAATGTGTGCTGTCCCCTGGTTTAGAGGTATTCAGTTTTCGGAGCAGCCTGTTACACAGTGCTAGCTGCCTGATGCATAGGTCCTGGAATAAAGGGGCAGGTGAGGGCACGAAGGAGGATTGGTTAACTCTCCATTGACTATGACATGGTATGGTTGGGAGAGGTTCTGTAGAGGAAGCGACGCTAAATGTGTCTTAAGCCATGTGTAGACTTGGGCTCAGAGGGAAATGAATGTTGAGGAATTCAAGGGTCAGAATGATTGTGATCAGGCCAAGGTCACGTGGCAGGTCTCCTGTTTCCTGTTCGGGGATACTTTTTCCTTTGCCCCGGTAGACAATTTAACCTTTTAGGTAAGAGAGACGAGGACGTTGGGGCCAGGTAGAGCTGGGTTCACATTCCAGCTCTACTGTTTCTGAGATGGATGATTTTGGGCAACTTAGTTTCTCTGTACCTAAGCTTCCTCATTCATAAAATGGGGAAAGTAACATTGATCTCACAGAGTTCTGAAATTAAATGAGATGATGGGCAGAGGCTCTGGTATACTGCTTTATAATTATAAAAGAATGCTGTAGAGATAAAGACAGCTTAGAAATACTTGCCATGAGGCTTTCTGTTTTAATCAGGGTGGGAGATTTCAGCTAAAGGAAGTTTTATCTGCCTCCTTTGCTGGTTGCTCTACTGCTGAATTTCTAGTGGGATGGGATGGTTTTGGGCATCAGACATGTATACCCAAGAACCCTATATCTTGTGGAGACCTGCTTCCCTTCTGGAATTATCTCACCCCAGAGACTTCCACCGCCAACAGCTTCTTGGGGCCCCCACTCTGGGCTGCTTTCTCTGTATTTCACAACCCACTGCAAATGGTGGGAGAGCCTGTGGGCTGAGGGGATCTGGCCACTTTGTGCATATCTCTTAAGTTCCTGTTTCTCTAGGCTGGGACTGAGCCCATCCACGTGCGCGTTTAGATGATGAGAAAAAAATGAAGGGTGTTGAGCCAGATTTAAGAAAGTTCTCCTCTGAGCACCTATGATGTGCCAGGCCCTGTGCTGGGCTCTGGGAATTAGGGATGAGCCAGCCATGTTCCTCTTTCTTCCCAGAACTCAGAGGTTGTTGCGGGAGGTGGACCTGCAGCTGGATGTTTTCAACACAAGATAGAGAATGTAGCAGTAGAGCAAGCCCAGGGCTCCAGGGAAGCATAGCTTAACTTTGGAGTCAGGAAATGATGCTCAGGGTGATTTTGAGCTGAGGCTTCCAGCATAAGTAGGAGATTGCCAGATAAAGATGGGGGGGGGGGAGGGGAAGGCATCCCAGATGGAGGGAGCAGCATGAGCAAAGGTAGGCTGAGGAAACAGCTCAGCCTGGGCAGTGTATGCCAGGAGCTTGGTGTTGCCGCGCGGGGAGTCTGAGTTGAGGAAAAGGTGAAGCCAGCAGAGTAGGCAGGAATGCAGACCACATTGTCATCCAAAGGACTGAGGCACGGAGGGACCTGGCAGGTGGATGGTAGAGTGGATGTAGGGTGTAAGAGATTTCAGTGACCCTGGCCATGGGTCACCATAGCAGGTGATGGTTTCTGCTTTCTTGGCCTCCAGGAAGGGAGAGCTTAAGGAAGTTTCCAGCATCAGTGTGGGTCCGTTCAATTCTGAAGCCCACTAAGGTTTCACCATCAGGTTACATTCTATTTGTTACCAAAGCTAACAGGAGATTTTATCATGTTGCTTCATAATGCATGGTGGGACACAGAGGAGGCTGATAAACTTTATTGAGTGTGTAAGCAGGGTATGGGGGAGTGGAAGAGGAGATGGGGACATCCTATCCTGTGCTGCATGACTCCAGGAGGTGATAGTCAGGCTCCAGGGGAGCATGTGTGGTTTGTGTATATGCGTGAGGGTCTAGGGATAGGGGCGGCGTTGGGCTCAGAGGAGATGTTTGGTAAGCATTTGGAAATCCTTTCTACTCTTCCAGATGAATGAAGAAGTGAATCCAAACCTGGAAGTGGATATTTTTAAAAAAGTCCCATCATCATTTTGGGAGCTGAGATGTCCAAGTGTCACAAAGGAGGATTTCTCAATGAGGAACTGACCAGCAAGGGAGAAAAATACCCTTTACAAACACTTCCTGCTAGAAGTCAAATGGTAGGCAAACAAGAGTTGCACCATCAATGCAGCATTCTTCTGGGTTCATTTTCTGACTTTTGAAGAGGTTGGTTTCTACAAATACAGTGTTGTGCTCCTGGGTCACCAGCTTCCCCAAGCTCTCGTCACAGGAGTTGGAACTTTCAGTGAATCAGTTTGTGCAGGGTCTGGGCTGGCATCAATAGTTCCCTGATGATGAATCTGTAGGGAATGAGGAGGGAGTCAAGGGCTTCCCCAGTCATGCCAGAGGCAGAGTGACCCAGGACATAAGAAGTCATGCACTCATGCCTGTAATCCCAGCACTTTGGGAGGCTGAAGTGGGTGGATCATGGGGTCAGGAGTTCGAGACCAGCCTGGCCAACATGGTGAAACCTCATCTCTACTAAAACGCAAAAAAAAAAATTAGCCAGGCATGGTGGTGGGTGCTTGTAATCCCAGATACTTAGGAGGCTGAGGCAGGAGAATTGCTTCAAGCAACTTGGGAGGTGGAGGTTGCAGTGAGCCATGATCATGCCACTGCACTCCAGCCTGGCCAACATGGAGAAACCCTGTATCTTAAAAAAAAAAAAAAAAAAAAAATGTCATGCACTCCGTTCCTGCCTCCATGCAGACTTGTGGAGGCCATTTCAAACCAGTAGAGATAAATTTTTTATTCTTAGTGATTTTTGCATGGGAGACAGCTGACATTCAGAGCTGGGCTGATAATCTTCCACTGGCATGGATCCTGCAGGAAGAGCTGGCTTTGGTTAATGGCCATTAGCCCCCTGCTGCCTGGCAGACCCTTTGTAACGCTCAGGGATGAGCAACATGATGGCTGAGGGGATGACCTTTGACTTAGGGTTCCCCCTGCCCCCCTGAGACCCCTGGCTCTCCCTTTGCTAGTTGTGTCACTTTGGGAAAGCTATTCAGTTTCCATATCTGAAAAATGGGACCCTTGCTCACCTCATAGGGAGTAAGTGATACCACGATTGTAAAGTGCTCAAGACACCTTGGTGAACAGTAAGAGCTCCAGAGGCAGCTCCATGCATGTTGTGTTCATGACCACACTACACAGGCCCAGACTGTGTTCACACAGGCGCATGCCAAGAATCCGATGACATGGTCCCTATCAGGGTTCTCACAGTCTGTGGGGAGGTAGACATGGGGAGCTTTTGGAAAACAAGGAAGAGAGTCCTAACTTACTTTTAGATGTGTGTGTGTGTGTGTGTGTGTGTGTGAGGATGTGTATGTGTTGAGTGGTGTAAGCCAAAGTATGTGAGTAGATGTGTGTCTGAGCATAGGTGTGTAAATATGTGTGTGATAGAGCTGAGTGTGGTGCATGTGAATGTATCGGTATCTGTGTGAGGGTGTGCATGTGTTCGGTGTGTGCATGTGTGTGTAAATGTAGGTGTCTACATGTTGGGTTGAGCATAAGTGTGTATGTGTGTGAGAATTGCATGTACGTGGTGTATGTGCATGTGTGTGTGTATGAGTTGAGTATGTGGTCTGTGTGTATGTGTGAGGAAGAGTTTGTGTGTGTGTGTGTGTGTATGTGTGTGTGTGGCATAGGTGTCTATGAATGTGTGCAAGTGTGTGTGAGAGTTTGGTGTGAGGAGGCTGTGTGTGTATGTGTGTGTGTGAGTCAGGTGTGGGGGGCTGTTGTGAGTGTGAGCGCGGAGGCTTTTAGGTGCCTTTGGTGATTGCTGGTGCCATGTGTTGAGGGCGGAGCCGTCTGCTGAGCGTGCGCTGGGAGGCGTTAGGGGATGCCAGACAAGCTGCATTCATTCATTCAGCAAACACATATTTGAGGTCTCGTCTGTGCTGGGTTTTGCGCCATGCGTGGGGACATCGCTGGTTACTGCGCACCTTTTTTTGCAGTTCTACTCCATGGGCCGCAGCCTCGTTCCTCCCCCTGCTTGGAGCCCTGGGGCTGACCCTGCCAGCTGCGCCCCGGGTTCCCTGTCACTGTCTTCTGGTTGAGTCCGGTCGGTGGAGGGCTCTGGCAGGACGCCAAAGGGCAAAAGGAGAGGGAGGCTCACATCTTGGGCAGCAGCTGGGCCCCTCCTCCACAGCTGTGGTTCCTGCCAGGTGGCCCCTCTTCTAAGCCTCCAGTAACGCCATCCCCTCCCCTTGCTCCGCCAGCTGAGTGAGGGGCCCCTATTAGCTAGTTCTGGGAGCCCCAGCATCAAGAATTGCTGTTTCTTTAAATGGTGTTCATTCGCAGTCAGGTGAATTCTGTTTTCTGCTGCATCCGTACACATCTGGCAGTGTGCTTACTGCTGCTTGTTCAATCAGGCTGGAGTGTCTTCTTCTCAGGATGCATTCCCAGCCTCCTTTTTGTTTCTTTTCTCTTTTTTCTTTTCTTTTCTTTATTCGTTTCGTTTTTTTTTTTTTTTGTCATAAAAACAGCAAATCAGCAGACAGGAGACTCTGAGGTTTATTTTAATTTTGAAAATTCTAGATTTGGCTTTCTGTTCCCTTGCCAGCTCTGGGGTGGGGGCTCTGCCCTGGGTGGTTCCAGAATGCTCTTCACTTTGTGGGGGAGGAGGGGGAAGATCAGCATCTGCATCCAGCTGTGCCCTGCCAGGGGCACCCACGGGCAGCTGTCAGCAGCCCCAGCAGTTCCTCCTTCAGAACTGCTCTGCCTCCCCCAGCCTCCTCCCACTTACTCAGCTGCTTTCTGCATCATCTCTTCAGCACCTCCTGACCCCCAACTGCCAGAGAGCCAAAAGGAGCCTTCTAGTTCATCGTGTTATGCAGTAGATATGTGTAGAGCACCTGCTCTGTGCCTGGCCCTGCTCTGAGCACTGAGGATCCAGCAGTGAGCATCGCCAGCAACCTGCCTTCATGGAGCTTGTGCTCTGGTGGGAAGAGACAGAGAGTAAACAGAGAGATGCACAATCCTAATAGATCAGGTGGTGCACGCCTAGATGAAAAATGAAACAGGTGGCCAGGCGCAGTGGTTCACACCTGTGATCCCAGCACTTTGAGAGGCTGAGGCGAGGGGATCACCTGAGGTTAGGAGTTCAAGACCAGCCTGGCCAACATGGTGAAAGCCTCTCTCTACTAAAAATACAAAAATTAGCAGGCGTGATGGTGAGTGCCTGTAATCTCAGATACTTGGGAGGCTGAGGCAGGAGAATCGCTTGAACCTGGGAGATGGAGGTTGCAGTGAGCCAAGATTGCACAACTGCACTCTAGCCTGGGCAACAGGGTAAAACTCTGTTTCAAAAAAAAAAAAAAAAATGGCTAAGGAGATAAACAATGCTGGCATAGGGTATGTGAGCTGTTTCATGCATGGTGGTCTTAGAAGGCCTATGGAGAAGGTAACATTTGAGCCGAGACTGGGAGGATGTGTCCCCAGGGAGAGGCCCACAGATGTCCAGGAGAGAGTGCATTAGGCAGAGTGGGCTGCAGGTGCAGAGGCCTTGAAGTGGGAGCCTGTGGGGGGACTGCAGGAAGAGTGATCGGAGGAAGGATGAGGAGGGAAGTGTCCGGTCATGAGATCCCAGAGGCACAGAACAGACCTTATAAGGCCTCAGAGGCATGGGAATGACTTTGGAATTTATTCTGAGTGAAATGGAGGCCTTTGCAGAAATAGAGAAGCAATAAAGATTTCAGGATCACTCTGGCTGTTGTGCAGAGAAGGTGGAGGGTGGGCAAGAGCAGAAGCAGAAAATCAGAAAGGGACTGTCCTGAGGACAGTAAGACCTGCCTCCCTGCCAGCAGCGGCATAGCTACGGCACAGTGTGACATAACGCAGGGTTCACATGAGGTGTGGGTTGCTGCTGTTCTTGTAATTGACAACATCGTCATCACCCCAGCCGTGTGTGAACTTGTGGAAGTTATTTTTTCTGTCCAAGGTTCAGGTTCTTCATCCATAAAATGGGGAGAATAATATCTACCTTTTAGGGCTGCTGGGAGGATTTATGCTGCTCAGGTATATAATTCTCACAGAAAGTGAATGCGATAACTATGATTCTCATTTTAGGGATGAGAAAACTGAGGCTCCCTCACTTAACCAAGGTTATACCCTGCTCATCTGATTCTAAACATTCAGGCCTATCAGAAGGGAACACCCCCAAATCTAGGGCTAACCTAGAGATGTATCATGTCTGTGTTTTCTGTTCCTTTGTGACTAAGGTGAGCTCAAGATCCTTTTGTTCTAGTCCAATAGATTCTAGGTTCTTACCCCAGTGACCAAGGAAGGCCCAGAAGCCTACTTCTTTGACCATTACAAATTCACAAGTCTATCCTGTTGGCTCTGAAATCAGTTAATCACATCAAGAGGGACGGATTCACCTTCGCTGTGCTCCGTTTCTCACAGAGGCATTGTGGCGATGAATAGACGCTATAATAATGGCAATTGATTCCGTAGTTTCTAGTCAGGTACTATGCAAAGCATTTTAGACATGCTATCCCATTGAACCCCACAGCAATTCTATGAGATTAATATTCTCACCTGCATGCTACAGGTGAGGAAATGGAGGGTTAGAAACCCAAGGTCATGTTCCTAGCGAAGGGCAGAACCGGGGTTTGAATCTAGGACTTGGTAACCCAGGTGTGTGCTCCCTCTGCGAATATCCCCTGCTTATTCTTCTATTCTGTTTCCAGCTTGGTCATGAAATATTCATGCATGGAATAACTAATTAATTAGATGACTAATTAATTTATTTGGCTGAATGAATGGTGCTGACTTGGCACCATGGGGAGAGTAGAATAGCTCAGGGAAAGAATGACTGATTGGAATCAGATGGGTCTGGAAGGAGGCTGGGACTTCTGGGCTTGCTAGCAATGTGGTCCTAGGCAAAGTGGCTGGCAGGATAGAGACCCCCCAGAGATGTCCACACCTGAATCCTTGGAACCTGTGATTGTGTTATCTTATGTAGCAGAAAGGACTTTGCAGATGGAATTAAGGCGATGGATCTCGAAATGAGATGATTACCCTGATGGGCTCGATTGAATCACATGAGTTCTTATAAGTAGAGACCCTTCCTGGTTGTGGTCAGAGGGAGAGATGCCAGGAGAGAATAAGACTCAGAGAAAGACTCACCTGGCCATCACGAGCTTTGAAAATGGAGGGAGAGGAGCGTGGTCCATGGGGTGCAGATGGCTTGGTTCCCCAGATCAGGGCTTATAGAGTCGGGAATCACCAGCTTTGGGTCCTTCTGAGCTGTGTTCTGCCATTGCACCTCTCTAGCTGCACATTGAGGGAAAGGTTGCTCACTTTTTTTCTAGGTCATTGAGGAAGGTTTTTCTTTTCTTTCACCTCTCACTTGCCATGTGACCTGAGCTAAATGACTTTTTCTTTTTGAGTCCCTTTTCCTTGTCAGCAAAATAAAGATGTACTCTGACAGCCTCTCAGATATCCTTTAGCTGTAAGACTCTGTGGGTCTGTGTGTTTCCAAGAAGAAAACCCAACCCTGAAACAAAAACAAAACTGAAAACCAAAGGACGACATCACTACCTTAGAATAATAAGGGATAACCTTTACTGGCTAGAAACCAGACCCTGTTCATTTAATAGCTCATTTAATCCCCTAACAGTTAAGTGCTGCTCTTATTCCCGGGCACAGAGAGGTGAGGTGTCCGGCCTCAGTCACACAGCATGAAAGTGGCATGGTGGGGCTTCACCCTCAGGAGTTATCCTTCACAGGCCACGCTAATAACCAAGAGCATTGGACCATTTCCGTATTCTCTCCTCCACCCTTTGGGTTATCCTGAGTCATCACGAAGAGCTGGTCATCTCTTGCTTACGCCCATCTCGTCGTGGATTTAACTCTATTTTCCTAGTATCATCAGGTCACACTTTCATGTTTCTGGAAATCTAGAGCCGAGCTGGAAGAATATTCAGAGATGCTTAATACTCATGTCTTCATATTGTTGGATGATATGTGGGTCCCATATTCTAAGTGATTCCAATCATGGCTGATATTTATTGAGTTCTTATTATATACTGGGTCCATCCTTAGAACTTTATGTGTGTGATGGACATAAAGATGGAAACAGTAGCCACTGGGGGTTGGGGAGGGAGGGGAGTGTGGATTGAAAAAACTACCTTTTGGGTACTATGCTCACTACCTGGGTGATGGGATCTGTATCCCAAACCTCAGCATCACACGGTGTACCCATGTAACAAACCTATATACATGCACCCCCGAATCTAAAATAAAATTTGAAGACGCCTCAGTCGCCTCATGGATAAGGCATTGGCTTCCTAAAATAAAATTTGAAATTATGAAAAAAAAAAAAAAACTTGATGTGTGCTAACACTTTTACTTCTCACACCAACCCTGTCTGATGAGGTGGGCCTTCCTCTCATTGCACTTTGCGGATGAGGAAATGAAAGCACAGAGCATGGCTGGGATAATGTGCCCGTGTCACACAGAGAACGTGATGAGGCAATGCTGGGATTCAGACCCAGGCTGTCTGCCCACAGACATCAGGCTTCTACTCACTTCACTTTACTGTCTTTTTCAAGATTGCCTCTTCTGCATAGTAATTCTACATAATGATTTAGAGACTCTGTAATGAAAGGGTTGCACGGTTAAATAAGTTTGTACAAGTAAGGTTAAATAAATAAAACTAAAGTCTGTATACTCCTGAAATTTTTTTTTTTGTTGTTGTTGTTGTTAATTTGAGAGGGAGTCTTGCTGTGTTGCCCAGGCTGGAGTACAGTGACATGATCTCAGCTTACTGCAACCTCCGCCTCCCAGGTTCAAGCGATTCTCCTGCCTCAGTCTCCTGGGTAGCTGGGACTACAGGCTTGCGACACCACATCTGGCTAACTTTTGTATTTTTGTAGAGATGGGGTTCTGCCATGTTGGCCTGCCTTGGCTTCCTAACGTGCTAGGATTCCAGGTGTGAGCCACCGTACCCGGCCTCCTGGATTCTCGAAGAGCCAAATGGTTATCAGGATCTTCAAGAGCAGGATGGAGCAGGCCTTTGTGTTAAGCTCATTTGACCGTGGGGACTCTCTCCTTGTGGTGCATCATCTCAGGGCACATATTCTGTGGAAATTGGCTCTAGAGGCATTCTAGGTGGGAAGGTTTTTGGAGGAAGGGGTCGTAGCTCCAGTTTCTGTTTAGTTCTTGCTCCATTCTAGTTGTCCTCCAAATACCCCATCATCACCCTACTGATGACTGTGCTGGCTCTGCTACACACCTGACATACGTTCAGGGAGAAGCTAACGTATGTACCAAGTTTCCAGAAAGGACAGTGCACTTCAGTGCACCAAACTGGTAATTTGCCATTTCGAGAATTTTTCCCAAAGTAGATGATTTCTGTTAAAGCAAATCACTTCTCCTAACTGATCCATACTTTTGGTAAGTCTGGATTTTCATGAAATAGGCTATTAAAGCAAGCCACATTTGGATTTTCTCCTATGGACAGGAGGAAATGTTGGATGGGGCGAGAAGGACAGAATAGGGTGTGGAAACCATAGGATAAAAGCGTGGGTTTTCCTAAAAGTTGCTCAAAAGAATAATATGACTTCTGCTTTTCTTTTTTTGAGATGAAGTTTCACTCTTGTTGCCCAGGCTGGAGTGCAGTGGCGTGATCTTGGCTCGCCACTACCTCTGCCTCCCAGGTTCAAGTGATTCTCCTGCCTCAGCCTCCCAAGTCGCTGGGATTACAGGCATGTGCCACCACGACCGACTAATTTTATGTTTTTAGTAAAGACAGGATTTCTCCATGTTGGTCAGGCTGGTCTCGAACTCCTGACCTCAGGGAATCTGCCCACCTCGGCCTCCCAAAGTGCTGGGATTACAGGCGTGAGCCACCACACCCGGCCGACTTCTTCTTCTTCTCTGAGTGGCAAGTGGGGAATCCAGCACCTGGTGAGAGGGCAGAACTGGTTAAGTTGTGGGGAGGTGCAGTCTAACTTTTAAATCTTTAGAAGTCTTGGTTATCTAATCTGCTGATTTTCTTGCTCACAGCCCCTGCAGAGATCTTCTCAGTCTACTTTAACTCTGGCATGTAAGGTTTTTCTCCTTGCAGAATCTCATTTCGTTAATTTTCATATTCAATTCTACTCTGTCTATGATTACTAAGCACCTCCTATGGTCTTGCTTTGAGTCAGGCACTGTGGCTTTAGTAATCCTTCTAATTCACACATTCATTCATTCATTCATTCATAAGGTCCTGGAGATACAGAGATGAATGAAGCATGATCTCTGCTTTGGAGGAGAACTCAATGGAACAGACAGGAATAAGCCAATAAGTCAATCTAAGCTTCTGGCAGAATTTAGCAGTCAAGGTTGACAGGGATGGAGAAATACAGAGGTTTGAGAGCTCATAACCATGTGCTGGGATAGGTAGGCCTGGAAAGTTTTCTTGATGGAAGGGGCAGTTGAGTTGGGCTTTGAAAGATGAGTAAGATGTAGCTATACAGAGAATTTGGTAGAAAAGACCTGGTAGAAGAAACTCCCTGAGCAAGGAGAAGGACTTGAGGATGTCTAGAGGGTGTTATTAGCTTGTCAGTGGCAAAGTGGCACTAAATCTAAGTTCCCTGGCTTTTTCTACGACAACTGGGGACCTTTCCTATGTTAGATGCTCTTTTAACATCTGACGGTAATGGAAAGCTTTCTAGGTAAAGAGTTTCTAAACAAGGAACCCAGGTAAGTTATTTAACTTTTGGTACCTCATTTTTTTTTTTATCAGCAGAAGGGGGACAAAGTACTTAATTTATAAGGTTAAGAATTATAAGTAGATGATGTATATAAAGCTTTAGAACTGTGGATGACACTTAAGTGATTATTAAATGTTAGTCATTTTTATCATTATTTCTACTATTCTGGAATACATGAGGATTTCAGCAAATAGTTGACCATGAGAACTCTAAGGGCAGGCACACTTAATTATTTCTGCATATTCTGCACAGCCAGTTTGTGAGCTGGCAACTTTTGATAGATGCCTTTCAGATGACTTGAATGATTCAGTAAATAAATATGAGATAAACATCCATTGTTTCTAGGAAGCTCAGTGCACCAGTTTTGCTTATTCTTGAGGTTCTAGACACCAGATCCTGGCCTGGGTGGGAAGAGCCCCATGCCACTGGGCCAACTGTCTATCTTCATGTGCATCCTCTGTGAGTTCCTCTCGGGTAAAGAGCAGTTGACCCCTGTTTAGAAAGATTGCCTTTCACAATCTCCCAGTTCTCTAGATGGGACTTGCTGAGCCAACAGAATGTACAGAGAAGAACTAACTATTTTTAGGGTGAACTAGAAAGATTGGAACTCTGTTCTCTTCTCAAATATCAAACCTCCAACCTGTGGACATCCAGAGAGGAGCTATTGAAGAATCGGAGATAGAGAGCTATTTCTTGCACTCTTACTGCTTAAAATTCCCACAAAAAATAATAAGAGACCCCTGGTGATGAAGTGTCTTCTCTGTGCCAGGGACTAGGTGAATTCTTTACATGTACATTATCGTTCTATGCTTACAGCAACCTCATGAGATTGGTTTAATTCTTCTGTTTTAGACAGAAGATTTTAGATTTTAGCAGATAAGAAAGTTGAGGCATAGAAACAAAGTATGCTGTCCACAGCCACACTGAGAAGACAGAGTAGAGCTGGAACTCCAACCCTGTCTGCCAGCTTCAAGACCCAACCTCTCTATGAGGATGAAAATAGTGAAACAAATCAAAACAGACAGGAGGAGGCAACCTCGGCCTACAGGCTAAAGAATGCACTCACTTGCTCAAGCCACAGGGCAGAGGTGGAACACATCATTTTGCTGGTACAGAGGCAGATTCACAGATGAGAATGTCACAGATTCTGTCTTGGAGATGCTCATGTCCTTACAAGGGAGGTGTAAGGATTACCTTGTTTTTTTGTCTGCCCATCTTCCTCGTTTCATATTGGGATCTCCCCTTCCCAATTCACATGCCAAGTGGAAGGTTTGCCAGACCAAATCCCAGCACTCCTCTGGCCAAGGGGTGAATGCTTGACTCATATTGGAAAATCAGGCTATAGGGAAGTAAATAATGCCCCCCAAATCGGAAAATGGCTAGAGCTGATTAACCCGGCTAGCAGCATCCTAAAGATAGCTGCCCATTGGTTCTCGCCATCTGGCTATTCAGCTTTCCTTCTTTCTGAGAACTTCCTTATGGCAGCTACTGTAGGTTGGTTCACTCAGCACCCATCCCAATTCCCTTCAAGCCATGTCTTCTCTACTGTAGAACGTGGAAGGCTCAAAGTTCACTTTGCCAGACTTCCTTGCAGCTAGGAGTGGCCATGAGACTTGACCAGTGGGATGTAAGTGTAAGTCTGCTGGGGCTGTCTATCCGCTTTCCCCTTCTTCCTGCTGGGATGTGGACCTGATGCTTGCGGCTGTGGCAGATACTAAGGTATGAGGGAAAGCATGAGGGAAAGCTTAAGAGAATTGCATGCACCAGCCTGACACTGCTTAGTGACATCAGGCAGGCATGGAATTCCCTTTGGGCTCCTTGCTGAAGACCTCCGTCGTGGTTTCTGTTACTTGTGGCCAAATTCACCTCTTTCTTCACTGATACATGATCTGCACACTTTCTTTGCACTTTTAAAAACAGGGTGCGTGCTTGAGGTAGGCAGCGTTTCTGTTTGCAACTAAAAAACCTCAATTGATATAAGGAAAGGAAAATAATATGATGATACAAAGCAAACCACAACATCAGACAGAGTAAAGTATGTTCTCCTGGGAGGAGGATGGTCACAACGCAAGTTCATGTAGACATTGTCTGTTACATTTTTAAGTTTTCTCACAGTATTTTCCCTCCTTCCCTCCCTCCCTTCCTTCCTTTCTTTTTTTGAGTGGAGTCTCTCTTGGTCACTCAGGCTAGAGTGCAGTGGCATGATCTCGGCTTATTGCAACCTCTGCCTCCCAGCTTCAAGCAGTTCTCTGCCTCAGCCTCCCATGTAGCTGGGATTACAGGCACCTTCCACCATTTGTATTTTTTAAGTAGAGACAGAGTTTCACCATCTTGGCCAGGCTGGTCTTGAACTCCTGACCTCATGATCCACTTGCCTTGGCCTCCCAAAGTGCTGGGATTATAGGCGTGAGCCACCGTGCCCGACCACAATGTTTTCTTTTGACTCTCCCATATATCCCGTAAAATAAGAATTATTATTATCCCCATTTATAGGTTAAAAAAGTCTTAGAGTTTAAGTACTGTGGAAATGATTAGGTGGGTACAAAAGAAACTGTGGTTTTTGCCATTTCTTTTAATTACTTTTAATAGCAAAACCCGCAGTTGCTTTTGCATCAAGCTAAGAGAATAATTAATTAAAACGGTGAGAGCTTCATGAAAGGGGTGGTTTGAGCTGAGTTTTGAAGGATGAACAGGCTTTTGAGAAAGGCAGCAGGTGATGGACGGACCATTCTAGCTGAAGCAAGAGCTGGAAATGCTGGAAGGCTAGGTGAGTTTGGGAAATGTGGTTGGTGCTCAGGGCTGGGGCCTAGAGAACTTGGGAAGCATGTAAGCGAAGCAGGGTTAGAATAGTTGGCAGGGGCCAGGTCATGAAGGGTCAGTACACTAGCAGTTTCTTTGGGTTGCAGAGAACAGAGTCATCCAGGTGAGCTCTAGTAATGAGGTCATTGTGAAGATACATATGGGAATAAAGGAGGTTCTGGAATTAGGGCAAAGATTCTTAGGGAACTGGGACTATACTACAACCAACACCACAGAATGAATGTAAACTTCAGAACATTCAGACCTTATGGAGATTGGAATGGACTTTGACAACATAAATTTGTTCAGAGTCAAACCCAGTTCTAGTAACTGACTTTTCTTGTCTTCCTCTCAGTAGCAAAAACTCAATGGTTCCTGCTCTAAAAGTCTGATATTAACACGAAACCCTTTTGTATTCAATTCTCTGTGTATATCCTTAGCTCAAATCCTCGAGAGTGTGTTTTAGGATGAAATGGGCTCTGCTGTGATAACAGATAAACTAAAACCATCAGGGCTTTACATAATCACATGAAGTGCCACCTGAAATATGTGTCCTCAAAGTTCCCCAGGGCAAGAGAAGACAGGGACAAAGGCACACAAGTCCTTAACATTTTAATTCTTATCTTTGCATTCCATTCATCAGAAGTAGCTACATGGCCCTACCTAATTGCAAGGGAGCTGGAAAAGAGGAAATCACACAGAGTATTTGATAATTGTGAACACTCCCTGCTATGAATCTGCTGGATCTCATTGGTCACCCTCATCTCTACTGGGCAATGTGCTCTTGACGGGGACATCTCATTGGCCCCTTTCCAGGAATGGGTTGGCTTCACTGCCCTTTAGTCAGGTGTCATCTCCTGGTCCAATGAGCTATGGCCTGGAAAGAAGAGGTCGTGGTCTCTATGATCATAGGCAGGACAATTTCCATTTGAGGACTTTAATGATTTAATGGAACCACTTCACTATATTATGTGAAGACTGGGAGTCTGTGTTGAGGAACTGGGGAGCCATTGAGGGTGTTAGCAGGGCAATGAGAGACATGGATGGATTTACATTTTTCACAGGTCACTACTCTGAGGCTGGGCTGAACATAATGGGTTGGAGGTAGAGAGACTAGTTGTAATGCTGCTGTTATCATCCAAGGAAGACACTAGATGGAAATGGAATTGAAGTAAAAGGCTGAAAGGGAAGACCTTGCAGAATGAAAGCAGGCAGGAAGTCATACACCAGGATAACACACAGAGTATCTTACATGTGGTTGTCATCAGAAGTGAATGAGACCCTCCCTGTCTGTAGAGAACGTAGCACACAGACTCAGCACCTGCTATTTTGCCCTACTCAAAATGTTTGATACAGGACCTTTCAGCTTCTGCTGGAATACTTCCAGGGATGGGAAGCCTACTACTGTCTGAGCAGTCTTTGTGGACTTTGTCTATGTACTTTGTGGACATAGTTAATACTTTGAAAATATCTTCTTAGATTAATCTCAATTCTTCCCTCCTCCCTCCTTTGAATCTTTCTGTCTCCACCCATCATCCTTTTCTCTGTAAAATCCCTCCTCATAAGGAAGGGAGACAAGTCTTTGGCTCCCTAAGATTTTCTTCTCCTCCTCATCCTTCCAGCTTCCCAACATATCCCAGAATAGAACTTCCCACTCAAGGTCTCACCTTGGCCTTGCCTCTGGGGACATTCTGATTTTCCTTTATCAAGATGGGGAGCATCTTAGGCTTTCGAGGGAGCAGAGCCTGGACCTCTGAAAGGGCACAGACCATGGAATCAATAGAACTCATTGGTCATTAAAGTGCTTTCCTGGATATTCTTATAAGAGGAAAAGATTACGGTGAGACAATGGTAATCCCTTAAGCCAGGAGGAGGAGGGTCTTGGGGACTAATAGGTGCGATGTTCAGCTAACTGGATGCTTATGCTGGTGGTTCTAGGCCTCAAGGCATCTCAGTAGCTAAAGCCTTCTTGACCAATGAAATCAAGTGCCTCCAGTGGGTGTACATGTTTTAATCTGAATATAAAGCCCAGTTCCACTTTGCTCTGTTATATATTTAGTGCTTATTTACTGAGTGCCCACTAGGACCCAGGCAGTGAGAAATCTGATGAAAAAGACAATAGGCCCTGTCCTCATGGAGCTCAGGATTTTGTTGGGAAGAAAAAGAAGAACTTACCATAAGTAACAACAGTAAAAGTGATAGTTTAGGGCGGGGCATGGTAGTTCATGCCTGTAATCCCAGCACTTTGGGAGGCTGATGGGGGCGGATCACTTGAAGTCAGGAGTTTGAGAGCAGCCTGGCCAACACAGTGAAACCCCGTCTCTACTAAAAATACAAAAATTAGCTGGGTGTGGTGGTGTGTCCCTGTAATCCCAGCTGGTCAGGAGGCTGAGGCAGTAGAATGGCTCGAACCTAGGAGGCAGAGGTTGCAATAAGCCAAGATCATGCCACTGTACTCCAGCCTGGGGGACAGAGCAAAACTCCTTCTCAAAAAAAAAAAAAAAAAAAAAAAGTGATAGTTTAATAAACAGTAACATGTGAGCCAAACATTTTACATAGATTATTTTATTTAATCTTACCAGTGACCCCATGAGAAACTTTTCTATTCCCATTTTGTAGATGGGAAATTGAGGTTCAGAAAGGTCAAGTAAAATCCTGAGATGCCACAGCTAGGAGCTAGAATGTATGTCCTCATTTAAAAATGCTTTTTGCTTTGATCCCCCATCACACACACACACGTACACATACACACATACACATGCATATACACACTCTGGGAAACCAGAGGGGAAACAGCACCTAACCAGCCCAGGATTGCAGGGAGCACTTCCTGCAGAAGTGACATCAGAACTGAGTCCTCAGTAAGCATGCAACCTTGCCAGACAGAGGGGAGGAAGAGCTTTCCAGGGAGAGGGGAGGACATAGACAACACACCAGGGGAGAGAGCGTGCGGTGGACCTGGGACTCTCTAAGTTGTTTATGATTGACATGCAACTTGACTGGAGAGAAGGATGGGACATGAGGATTGACAGGTGGACAAAGTCAGGCCAGGCTGGGGAAGACGGGCATAGTCACTATGACCTTTGTTATGGCTGGAGGAGGTGACCTGACAAATATTCATTCTCTGTAAAGCAGGGGTAGACTTCAGGCCACACTGCCTCAGTCTGCTCCCTCCTCCCTACAAGTCCTAGGGTGAGTGAGAAAGTGCCTCCTGAAGTTCTTATTGTCAAAAGGATGCAGTTTCTGAAAGAATGGAAGATGGGTGTTCACTCTTAGCTTTATAACTTGTTATCTGAGGGAATCTTGGGCTGGTCTCTTCTCTAATTCTCAGTTTTCTTGTCTATAAAGTAGGGGTATTAATAGCAATGTCATCGCAAAGTTGTACTAGGGAATAAATCAGATGAGATGAAAACATACACATACTTCATAACTATTTCGTGTTTAACTCTTTCTTCTGGTTACCCGTTGCTGCATAAAAAGACCCCAGAACTTGGGCTGGGCGTGGTGGCTCATGCCTGTAATCCCAGCATTTTGGAAGGCCTAAGCAAGTGGATCACAAGATCAAGAGACTGAGACCAGCTTGGCCAACATGGTGAAACCCTGTCTATAGTAAAAATAAAAAAATTAGCTAAGAGTGGTGGTATGTGCCTGTTATCCCAGCTACTTGGGAAGCTGAGGCAGAAGAATCGCTTGAACCTGGGAGGTGGAGGTTGGAGTGAGCCAAGATGGTGCCATTGCACTCCAGCCTGGAGACAGAGCGAGACTCCATCTCAAAAAAACAAAAACCAAAAAAACCCCTCAGAACTTAATGCTGTAAAACAACCTTTATTTTGCTTCTGAGACTATGGTTTTGGCAGGGCTTGGGAGGGAACTGTTCATCTCTGCTCTACTCACTTTCAGCTATGGCAGCATAAAGGCATGAGCTGGAGTCATCCGAAAGCTTATTTATTCCTAGGTCCAGTAGTTGCTGCAGCTGTCAGCTAGGACCTTAGCTGAGACTGTAGGCAGAACATCTCATCCGGCCTCTTCATGTGGCTCCCTTAATACCTTGGCAGCTGGATTCCCAGAAGCACCCTGAGAGAGCACCAGGGAGAAGCAATAAGATAACCTAGCTCCAGAAATTAGACAGCGTGGCTTCTACTTAATTTTATTTATTAAAAAAGAGTCACCAAGCCTGGACCACATTCATGAGGAGGAGAATTATACTCTATCTTTTGATGAAATGAGTTTCATTGGCTCAGCCAAGGTCACACTCATGGAGCTGGGGATTTGGGTATTGACTTGGAAGGTGGTTCCACTACATCTCTACCTGGCAAACTTGCATCATTTTGAGGACTCAGCTATGATGTCACTCTGCAGGAAGTGCTTCCTGCATCCTAGGCTGGTTAGGTGCTCCTCCCATCAAAAGATGGAACTTTGTTTTAAAACCAGCATACCCTTCGTTGTAGCGAGTTGTTATCATGTGGCAGGCAATGAGTCAGATGGGGGTGGATATGAGCGGTAGGGAAGATAAAGTCTCATTCTTATTTTGCACTGATTTTAATGAGGTTAACAACACTTACATGGCTGATAGCTCAGACACTGCATATGAAGTTGCTTCATGCCATAAACAGGTAAGCTATTGTATCACATTTCAAAGACAGAGGGGTACTATTAGAACAGTATCAGTTGGTTGAAAGTAATACAAGCTTAGTTTATCCTCAACAAAACACTAGCAAAACTAAATTCCACAGCACATTAAAAAGATCATTCACCATGATCAAGTAGGATACATCTCAGGGATGCAAGGATGGTTCAACACATGCAAATCAATAAATGTGATATGTCTTATCAACAGAATCAAGGACAAAAACCACATCATTTCAGTAGATACAGAAGGAGCATTTGATAAAATTCAGTATCTCTTTATGATAAAAACTCTCAAAAAACTAGGCATAGAAGGCATATCCTTAACACAATAAAGGGCATATATGACAAACTCACAGCTAACATCATACTGAATGGGGAAAAATTGAAAGATTTTCTTTTAAAATATGGAAGACGACAAGGATGCCCACTTTCACCACTTTTATTCAAGCTAGTACTGGAGGTACTAGCCAGATAAATTAGAGAAGATAAAGGGTATCCAAACTGGAAAGCATTAAGTCAAACTGTCTTCGTTTGCAGATAACATGATCTTGTAGAAAATTCCAGAGTCTCCACTGAAATCTCTTAGAACTAATAAATGAATTTAGTTAAGTTGTGGTATACAAAATAAACGTGCAAAAATAAGTGGTGTTTCTATAGACCAATAGCAAACTAGCTAACAAAGAAATCAATGCAGCAATCCCGTCCACATCAGCTACAAAAAATATCTGGGAATAAATTTAAACAAAAAGGTGCAAGATCTTTACAATAAAAATATAAAACATTGATGAAAGAAGCTGAAGAGGATACAAATAGATGGAACGACATTCTGTGTTCATGGATTGGAAGAATTGATATTATTACAATGTTCATTCTACATAATGTGATCTATAATTCAATGCAATCTTGATCAAAATACCAGTGTCATTTTTCACAGACATAGAAAAAACCTAAAATTTTTATGGAACTATAGAAGACTCAGAATAGCTAAAGCAGCCTTGAGCAATAAAAACAATGCTAGAGGCATCATACTACCTGACTTCAAAATATGTATACTACAAAACTGTAGTAATCTAAACAGCATAGTGTTGGCATACAAATAAACACAGACCAGTGGGACAAAAAGAACACATAAATAAATCCACTCACTTACAGCCAACTGATTTTCTACAAAGATGCCAAAAATACACATTGGGGGAAAGGACAGTCTCTTCAATAAATGGTGCTGGGAAAACTGGATATTCACATGCAGAATTCACATGCAGAAGAAAGAAATCAGTTTCCTCTCTCTCACCATATACAAAAATAACTAAACATGAATTAAAAACTTAAGTGTAAGATCCCAAACTCTAACATTACTAGAAGAAAACATAGAGAAAATCCTTCATGGTCTGGGCAAATATTTTTTTGGATAAGAACCCA
Organism: Cebus imitator; assembly: GCF_001604975.1. Classification (NCBI taxonomy): domain Eukaryota; kingdom Metazoa; phylum Chordata; class Mammalia; order Primates; family Cebidae; genus Cebus; species Cebus imitator. Next base: position 11,626,452 of record NW_016107383.1, read on the forward strand.
AAAGCACAGTCAACAGAAGCAAAAATAGAAAATAGGATTGTATCACACTAGGAAGCTTCTGTACAATAAAGGAAATAACAGAGTAAAGAGACAGTCTACACAATTTGAGAAAAATATTTGCAAACTACTATGCATCTGACAAGGGGTTAATATCCAGAATATATAAGAAACTCAAACAGTTCAATAACAAAAAACAAATACTCTGATTAAAAAATGGGCAAAAGATATGAATAGACATTTTCAAAAGAAGACATTCAAATGGCCAACAGGCATATGAAAAAATGCTCAACATTCCTAATCATTAGGGAAATGCAAATCAAAACTGCAATGAGGTATTGCCTCTCCCCAATTAGAATGACTATTATCAGAAAGATAAAAAAAATAACCAGTGCTGGCATGAATGTGGAGAAATGGGAGCCCTTGTCCTATGTAGGTGGGAATGTAAATTGGTACAGCCATTATGGAAAACAAAATGGAGATTCCTCAAAAAGTTAAAAATAGAACTACCATGTGATCCAGCAATCCCTCTACCGGGTATTTATTCAAAGGAAGTGAAATCATTATGTCAAAGAGATATTTGCATTGCCATGTTTATTGCAGATCTATTTGCAACTTAGATATGGAGTCAACCTAAGTGGCTATCATTGAATGAGTAGATAAAGAAAATGTTTTGTATATATGCAATGAAATACTATTTAGCTATAAAAAAGAAGGAAATCCTGTAATTTGTGACAACATGGGTTAACCTGGAGGACATTACGTTAAGTGAAAAAAAGGCACAGAAAGACAAATATCACATGATTTCACTCATTTGTGGAATATAAAAAAAGTTGATCTCATAGAAGTACACAGTAGAATAGTGGTTACCAGAGGCTATGGAGGATAAGGGGTGAAGGAAATGGGAAGAGATTGGACAGGGGGTACAAATTACAGATATAGAAGAAATAAGTTCTGGCTTTCTATTGCATAAGAGAGTGACTATAGGTAACAATATGATATTATATATTTCAAAATAACTAGAAAAGAGGATTTTGAACATTCTCTCCACAAAGAAATGATAAATGTTTGAAGTGATAGATAAGTTAAATGCCCTGATTTGATCATTACACATGTTTGCATGTACTAAAACATCATAGTCACCTCTATAAACATTTATAATTATGTGTCAGTTGAAAATAAAACCTAAAGAAAACCTAGTTCAAACTAACTTATGTAATGAAGAGAGTTCATTGGCTTATGTAAATAAAAGTCTAGAGTGTGTGCTTTAGGCAGCGCATGTTTCAGCCACATAAAGGTGCTTCTGATGACCTCTTTATTTTTTATTTTTTACTTCTTTTCTTTGCCTTCCATGGTTATGAGACAACTGCTGGAAGCTCCTTGGTTATGTGTCTCTTCATTCCTAGCCAGATAAAAACAAATGATTTTCTCTTTTGTTTCTGGCAAACATCCTGAAATTCACTCTGATTGGACCAGTTTAGATGGCATGACCACTCGTGGACCAATCACTGTCTGAAAGTAGATGGAACTCAATGATTAGCTTAGCCAAGGCCACACTCCTGGAGCTGAATAGGGGTGGATTAGCTTTCCCTGAACCTCATGATGGAGATTAGCAGGAAGGGAGAACAGAGGAAGGTTCTGAAGAGCTACTCTTCATCACCCACTTCATGTCTTCCTTCATCATCTTTATTATCTCCTGTGTTCTCTATGCCTGTTTTAGTAATGAAGACTGTTAAGCTGGGCTTTGGGCTGGGCATGAAAGCTTGGTCTTTGTTCTGGACAAGAAAAACTGTACTGCCAGGCATGGTGGCTCACTCCCGTAACCCTAACACTTTGGGAGGCCAAGGCAGGAGGATTACTTAAGTCCAAGAGTTTGAGAACAGTCTGGGTAATATGGTGAAACCCTGTCTCTACAAAAAATACAAAAATTATCTGGGCATGGTGGTGCATGCCTGTGATCCCAGCTACTGGAGAAGCTGAGGTGGGAGGACGCTTGAGCTGGGGAGGCTGAGGCTTCAGTGAGCCATGATGGTGCCACTGCGTTCCAGCCTGGGCGATAGAGTGAGACCCTGTCCTCCTGCCAGAAAAACTCCAAAGAATTGTTCCTTTGGGGGCCCCGCCTCTTCCCTCTGGGACTCTGGCCTCTAGGAGGCTGAGGCTAGAGATATATCTCACAGAAGCAGATCAAAAACTGGAAGGGACTTAAGGTCTCATTGTCCTAGTGTGGAAACTAAGGCTCAGACAGGAGAATCCCTGGGCCACAGAGTCACAGAGCCTTCCTTTCCTCTGATACTGCCATTTCCTAAACTAAGAACTAAAGTGCATCCATGCAAACACATACTAACATCCCTGACTAGAAACTTCTCCTCTGTAGGACTTAGTTTTTCTCTCTGTAAAATGAAGTGACGTCTTTGGCTCTAGGCTCTGCAGTGAAGCAAGAGTGTATTAGCTGGAGGGCATTCTAAATGCATGCCCAGCTTACCTAGAAATTGTGATGTGCCTGCAGGAAAGCATGGTGGGTGTGTGCATTTTGAACAAGCTCCCTAGGTAGCACTGAACTCCAGCCTCACATCACTTTAAAACATCGTGTGAAGTCCCTTCCACTCTGGCCTCCAGACCTCTGAACTTAGCCTCGTCTATTAGTCTGTTTTCATGCTGCTGATAAATTCATACCTGAGACTGGGTAGTTTATAAGATAAAGAGGTTTAATTGGACTTAAATTTCTGGGGAAGCCTCACAATCATGGCTGAAGTAAGGGAAGAGCAAGTCACGTCTTACATGGATGGTTGCAGGGAAAGAGACAACTTGTACAGGGGAACACCTTTTTAAAACCGTCAGATCTTGTGAGATTTATTCACTGCCATGAGAAAAACACATGAAAGACTGGCCCCATGATTCAGTTATCTTCTACCAGGTCCCTCCCACAACACGTGGGAATTCAAGATGAGATTTGGGTGGGGACACAGCAAAACCATATCAACTTGTTTGCAGGCTCCAGGGCTAAGAGAAAGGGAGAGGCAGGGGTTGTCCTAGGGGAACTGCCCTCGGTGACTCTCCCACAGAAGAAAGGAAAGAGACTTCAGTGTATTGGCCAGAGACCAGCATGCCAGGCCAAGACTTTGCAAGGGTGCTCCTGGCTGAGCCTGACTGTTCTGATGCCCTGGGCAATGTCGTCATGCAGTGAGGCCACATGCTGGCCAGAAGCCCTTTGGCTGACCAGGGCTGTCTGTGAGGCAAGGAGCACTGCATCCCTCCCTGCCACCCGCTCACAGCACTCAGGTTACTGAGTGTTTCTAGAAGGAAAATGTTTTTAGAAGGAGGGCCAGAGTTGGAGTCAAGACCCCCAGATTCCAGCCCAGATGCAGCTACTACCTATGGGTGAAGGGGTCCTAGCAACTGTGAGCCTCAATTTTCTCATTTGGAAAGGAGGTCTGATGGCTGCTGCCCAGCCTTCTTCTTTTATAAGGCACAGGATTTAAAAGGCAGTGGAGCAATTGGTGAAATGACTTGGTCGACAAGACTCATGTGGGAGGATTATTATTCCTTTTCAAAATAACAGTGGCTTCAAAGCTGGAACCTGGAGGCTCCTGCAGTGTTTAGCCCTGCCAGTGAGCTGCCATCTTACAGATTGAGATAAAGATATAAGACGCAGAGAGGAAATGCTGCTCCTGGAGGCTTCTTTCCTGGTTCTCTCTCTCTCCCTCTCTCTCTCTCTATTAGAGGCCTGCAGGGGATCTGAGTGGCTTCCAACTTATACAGTGCTACCTGATAGAACAATTTGTGCCGCTGGGCACCTGTCATCACCTCCTGAGAGACAAGAGGCTGGAGGTGGAAAACAAGCTGCACACAAGGCTGCCGCCCGAGCCCTGCCTCCCCTCACTATGCTCCTCTGCACCTGCGACTCACTCACTGATGCTTGGAGTTTCGTGAACTCTGTCATTCAGGCACTCTCTCATGATGCCAGCTCACCTGGCTTCCATCTGTAACATTGCTTCCCGGATATTTGAAGTCAATCTGATTTTTCATTCTTAAATACGTATCTTTGGCCTGGCACAGTGGCTCATGCCTATAATCCCAGCACTTTGGGAGGCTGAGGTGAGAGGATAGCTTGGGCTCAGGAGTTCAAGATCAGTCTGGGCAATGAAGGAATACCCCCATTTGTACCAAAAAAAAAAAAAAAAAAATTATCTAGGCATGGTGGTGCAGACCTGTGGTTCCAGCTATGTAAGAAGGCTGAGGTGGGAGGATCGCTTGGGCCCGGGAGGTGGAGGCTGCAGTAAGCCATGATCACACAACTGCACTCCAGCCTGAGTGACAGCCAGACCGCCCACACCCTCTCTCTATGTTTAACAGAAACTTCTCTGTTTTAAATGTAAGCCCAACTCCCTTGTGAGTAACAAGTTGCTGTAAGTATAAATATGTGATTAGGAAAATAAAAAATCGTGTATATCCTAAAGAAATTTAAGGACACAGGTACATGAAGTGTTAATTACACACAGTGCAACTGGGCTTTGAGATCAGTATTTGCATGTGGTATTGGAAAAGACAGGCTTTGAGACCAGACACCTGGGTTTTGATTCGCGCTCTGCCGCTCACTGTGTAACCTTGAACAAGTCTCTTAACCCCTCTGAACTTCGGTTTTCCTATCTAGATAAGGGAGAATGATAACTTCATGTCCTTCCAGTGTAGGTACCACACTTCGGGAAGCCCTGAGACAGCAAGCGCCGTCAGTGCTTGGGGAGCGTGTACAGGCGTCGAGATCCATGTGCGGCGTGTTTACATGCGTGCAGCAAGTGACTCTGATTTAATCCAAGCCTTCGGGACAGTTTGCAGATGAAGCAGCCACGGGTTAAGGAGAGATTAAGTGACTTTCCCAAAGTCCCTAGCCAGGAAACACTGTAAATGGAGATCAAGGTGGAGCATTGGACCTCAGACCCGAGCTATTTGGCACGATTAGCAGCATTAAGCACACAGTGGTGGCCAAGAACGAGTGTTTGAATGAGGAAAGTGACGTGTAGCGGCTGAAGGAATGCCGATTAAAATGCAGACCTAAGAGTTCTGGAATGTCTGTTTGAATCAGTGGCTCTCCAGTGGCGGTCGTGAAGCTGCAGGTGGCTGGGCTGCAGGAGCTCGCTCCCCTCCTCCTGAGGGTAGGTCGAGGGGCTCATCCGATGGATGTTTAGTTTCTCCATTTTTTCTTTCTCAAGAGCAGGTCCTTCCCCACCTTTTAAATTGGGATTTTGAGTAAGATTTCATTGGAGAGAGAATAAAATATTATTATTTTTTGTTAAGAGCAAGTTGGAAGAGCTCTGTTTAGGTGACCTTCAAGATCTCCCCTAAATCTCATTGGTCTTATAATTGGAGTGTGAGCATTTCTGCATCCTGGTTATATAGTGTTGGAGAAGTTCGTCAGCATTCTGAGTCTTCACTCCACCTGTAAAATGGGCATGAGGAGACAGAAACTACTTACTTCGCAGGGTTATCATGTGGAGTGTGTATGTGAACGTGCCCTGAGAAGAGCAAAGGATTCTGCAGATGTGTGGGATTAGTGAATTTGTGTCATCATCAATGATTTCTTGCATGGCATGTTTGAGTTGCATCCTGGTAAGGGCTGGGGATACAGAGAACCACCAGACACACAGTCTGGTGGAAAATAAGAAGCATGGGTTGGCAGTCTCCTGGGAAATAGGTAAATGACCTGGTAGTTTCAATGAGAAACTGATGACTACCCCAAGGGAAGCATGGCAGAGGGTCACAGACCCAGCCTGGGGTGACAGGAAGAGAGTGGGGTTGTGGGGTTGGTAGGAAAGTGACATCTGGCATGGATCTTCAAGGGGGAGCAAAAATAATTACATTGAGTCTGTATGTACATATTTTATTCACACAGTTTTATGCACCCAAAATTAGGACTTCTGAGCTTTCATTTCTCCTTTCACATGCACAGATAAGAAAATCTAGAACCTAGAGAGTTGAGGTATCTTTACCAAGGCCAGGAAGTATAGGAGTCAGGTTGAGATCTGGGGGCTCCTTGGGTATCACAGGCTCCTGGGGCTTTGGAATGGGAGCAGCGGTGTGTGCAGAGGCCAGGCCTAGAGGCCTGTAGTCTGAGGGCCAGGGTTTAAATCCATGACTGATTTCATCCAATCATGGTTACATGTGTATATGTCAGTAAGCTGTGTGCTGAGGTATAGAGAGAAACAGAGCACTCTCCTTGCTTTAAGGACACAGGTACATGAAGTGTTAATTACACACAGTGCAACTGGAGCAATGTGCACAGCGCTTTGAGATCAGTATTTGCATGTGGTGTTGGAAAAGACACAGGCTTTGAGGCCAGACACCCGGGTTTTGATTCCCATTCTGCCGCTCACTGTGTAACCTTGAACAAGTCTCTTAACCTCCCTGAACTTCAGTTTTCCTATCTAGATAAAGGAAAATGATGACTTACCTATCAGCACTGATGAATACGGAGTAAACAAGATACCACTGGTAAAGGACCTGGGTCGATAACCTGGGACCATCGTCACCAAGTGTAAGGGCTTGGATGAGACATTCAACTTCCTCAACCTTGTGGGAGCTTTGAATGCTCTCACCATACAATGAGGTGATGGAAGTGAAATGTGCTTTGTAAAACTGTGACAGGTTGAGCAAATGCCAGTTATCACTCTTGGGATTATTAGCCAGTCTTTATTAGCATAGGAAGGGTAAGGTAGCAGGGCAGTTGTCAAAGTCCAGTGGGTTCTGTGGGTCGGAAGCCAGGCCAGTCTCTCTGACTTTATGTCTCTCACACCCGCTGCCCTTTTTGCCTTCAGACATTTCCCTCCCATCATCTGAAACCTAACTGCATTCTGGACCAGGACCTGTAGCTCCTAGGCTTGGTTTCTGTTGGCAAAGCCCTTCTCCTGGGAGAGGGACTCACCATCAGGCCTGAGAAAGAAGTCAGGCGTGCTTGGAATGCAATTGCAAAAGCGGTTACAAGAGCCCTGCGAGAATGCCGAAATCAAGTGATGTCGAGAGGTTTTGTTATTTTTGAAAAAATGACTCATTCTGAGAAACCCTGACAGCCTCAGAACGTTCACCTAGTTGTTTGTATGCATAACCCAGAGCGCACTGCAGAGGAAAACAAATCCTGTTGTCACAGCTGAAGGAGGGGTGGTGGGGGCAGTGAGGGCTGGTGGTGGGAATGGGAATGGGGTGGGGTGACCACTGAATGGGGGAAGAGTTTGAAAATGACTCCTGCTCTAAGTGGACTGTTTTAATTTCGCAAGGCCTTTTTTCTAAATTGTTCTATTCAAGCCACGACGGAATACATCCGCTTGGAGGCAACATGTACTCTCTTTGTGTGGAACTAAGCCGGCCAGGGGAGATAAGATGATTCTCATTTGACCTTCAAAGGAAATGGCTCTCAGATGGCTGAAGCTATTTGTCCAGGATGAAGGGGCAGAAGGAGAAAGGAGAGAGAGAAAAAGGAGGAGGAGGAGGAGGAGGAAGGAGAAAGGAAGAGTGGAAGAGGAGGGGAGGGGAGGGGAAGGAAGAAGGATGGAGAGGGGAGGGAAGGAGAGGAGCAAAAACCATACCTGTGGTATGGAGAAACACCGGGAAGGGCTGTTTCCAGTGCGGGCACCTGCTGGCCTCTTTGTGAGATGCTCCGGAGCATATGGGACCTCGAGTTGGGAGATGGGTTCTAGTTCTGCCCCTGCCCTTAGCCACTCGTGTGGCTTTGGGGAAACAGATTCCTTCACCAAGTCACCAGTTCACATCTGTAAAAGTACAGGGATGAGTGGAGTAAAATAGACGGAGAGCTTCTAAAATTTAGCAGGCACAAGAACATTCTGGAAAACTTGTTACAATATGTATTGCTGGGTCCCTGCTCTAGGAATTCTGATTCAGGAAGTCTGGGGAGGGGCTCCCAGGTGAGGCAGATGCTGCCCTTTGGTCCATCGACCTCCCTTTGAGTAGCCTTGGTGGATGATCTTTAATGCTCCCCCCGGTTCTGCCGTTCAGTGATGCAAAATATTCAAGAGCTCCCGGCCATTGTGCGCTGAGCCAGGGGCTGGGAATACAAAATAGAACAGGGTTCTGCCTTTCGGGCCTGGCAGTGTCAATGTGGAAACAGATGGGTGAATGAATGGGGCTGTCACATAAGGCCCACCGGGGAAGTGCTAAGGCAGGATCCGTCAGGAGCTTGTACAGGCGGCAGGCAGGGCTTCAAGGAGGAGGGTGTTGGGGTGAGCCTGTAGCGTGAGCCTTTGGGCCTCAGCTGTCCTTAACCAGCAAGATGTGTGTGGGGATGACTTCTGGGGAGAGGGCGGTGTTGGCTGTTTGGAATGTGGGCCTCAGAGGACTGGTGGGCCAAGAGCTCATTGCATGAGCTGTGGCTTCAGTGCTGCCCGGAGTGATTTTCAGGCTCTGCCCTTCAGGAGTTGCTGAGCACAGCTACAGTTCCCCTCTCCTTAGAGGACCCCAGGAAGAACGAAAAGGGGCAGGTGGGTCAGGACCCTCGGACCACCTTCTAGTGTTTTCTAAATAGAGTGCACACACACATATCCACACACAGATAAATATATAGAGATAGATGTGTACACACACAAACACACCCACACACACAGTTAATCTTCCTTATTTGCAGATTCGGTATTTGTGAATTTGCCTACTTGCTAATATTTGCTTGCAACCCTCAAATCAATACTCACGGCACTTTCTCAGTCAGTCATAAACATGTGCAGAGCAGCAGAACAAAGGACTTACCCAACACCCCTCTTCCCCGCAGAGGTGTAACAAGGCGAGGCTTTGCCTTCTTTTTTTTCAGCTCATACTGGAAACAAGTCTCCCTTTTGAGGCCTATTTAGTATCATGTTTGGGGCACTTTTGTGCTTTTTTGGGTGATTCTGATGTTTCCAATGCCCCCAAGTATAGAGCGAAAGTGCTGTCTAGTATTCCTAAGTGCAAGAAGGCTGTGATGTGTCTTATGAAGAAAATACATGTGTTAGAGAAGCTTCCGTGAGGCGTCAGCTATAGTGCTGTTGGTTATGAGCTCAATGTTGATGAATCAACAATATCTGCTAAATAAGGTGTCTAAACAGAAACACACATAAAACAAGGTTGCGTTGGATGATTTGATGGCAGTGTTCTGACCAGACTCACAGGAACCTAATCTTCTGCTTCCTCTAGGAAGAATAGTTCAGTATTCTCTAATTCAATGTCCATGATGACTTTGTGGAACATAACTGCCACAAATAATGAGAGCTGACTGTATATGTGTCTCTGTGTGTACATGCATGTATGTATGTAAGTGCATATATATACACTGAGTGTGTTGGCTGTTTAGTATTGTCAGAGGCATGTGAACCAGAGCAACTCCATCTTGAATAGGAGCTGGGTGAAATAAGGCTGAGACCTACTGGGCTGCATTCCCAGATGGTTAAGGCATTCTAAGTCACAGGGTGAGATAGGAGGTCGGAACCACGCTCAGGTCATAAAGACCTTGCTGATAAACAGTTTGCAGTAAAGAAGACAGCTAAAACCCACCAAAACCAAAACGGCCACGAGAGTCAGCTCTGGTCACCCTCGCTGCTACACTCCCACCAGCGCCATGACAGTTTATAAATGCCATGGCAACATCAGGTCTAAAAAGGGGAGGCATGAATAATCTACCCCTTGTTTGGCATATAATAAAGAAATAACCATAAAAATGGGCAACCAGCCAGGCACGGTGGCTCACGCTTGTAATCTCAGCACATTGGGAGGCTGGGGCAGTTGGATAGTGAAATCAGGAGTTCGAGACCAGCCTGGCCAGCATAGTGAAACCCCATCTCTACTAAAAATACAAAAAAGTTTAGCTGGGCATGGTGGCAGGCGCCTGTAGTCCCAGCTACTTGGGAGGCCGAGACAGGAGAATTGCTTGAACCTGGGAGGCGGAGGTTACAGTAAGCCGAGATCGCTCCACTGCACTCCAGCCTTGGTAGCAAGAGCAAAACTCTGTCTCAAAAAAAAAAAAAAAAAGGCAACCTGCTGTCTATGGAGTAGCCATTCTTTTGTTCCTTTACTTTCCCAATAAACTTGCTTCACTTTTCTCTTTGGACTTGCCCTGAATTCTTTCTTGTGTGAGATCCAAGAATCCTCTCTGGGGGTCTGGGGGTCTGGGTTGGGCCTCCTTTCCTGTAACAGTATCACAGGTTAGTGTATTTAACAAGATAATTCACAACTGCAGCAAGAGTTGAATAAAATCCAGACATCTAGGTAAGCTTCAGAAGGTTTCTCACTCATCCTAACCATAGCAGTTTTTATCCAATTTCACCATCCCCTCTCCTGCCGAGGTTTGAGCGAAAGGCTTTTCTCCTCATTCTGAAGGCTTTTCTTTAGCTTCCACACCCACTGGAATTCACATCTCACCAACTTGGTTTAGGTACGAGCTTACATCTAACAGAGCTGGTGTCACAACACAGCTGAATGTGACTTCAGTATGGCTCACAGGATAATTTTAAATGGGTGATTATTTTGGTTTCACCGCATTTGTATTGATGAATTCCTGCATTTAGCAGATGGATTGAATTTCTGCCATAGAGAGAGAGACGGTGCAGAGGCTTTGTGGCGGTCTCCTTCAGGACTCCTATGTGTGGTCAGGGAAACTGAGGCACAGGACCTGGCCAGGTGAGGCAGCCAGGAAGTGGCCGGCCAGTCCTGGAGCCCCTGCAGGCTGAGGCAGGAGGCCAGGCTCACCAGCCCTTTGCCACTCCGCCCCTTATGTCTGTGTCCAGCCTTGGCCTTGTCCCCTGGGCTGCGTCAAACCTTCTGCCTTGTTTCTGAGAAATATGCTGAAAACACAAAAGGCCCCTTCAGGCCTCCATGGGGCTGGATGTGACCTCCCAGGGAACCAGGGTCAAGGGGCTCTGAAGTCTTCCGGGACTGTGAACTCCCGGCCTTCCCCTGGGACGGCGGTGTGGAGGGCATCTGGGTGTTCCCGGGCCACAGTCACTCAGGACAGAGTCCTCCCATAGGTCCTCGGAACCTGGTTGGCCAGTGGAGCGAGAGGAAGCAGTGAGGCTGAAGAAGCGCAGCAGCTGGCTGCCATCCTACATCAACAGGCCCTGTCACTGTAAATTATTTATGCGCCATCGGGAGGCTGGACAGACTCCTTGATGGGCTCGTTAATAAGAAGCCTGCGGATCCTGCCTTGGCCCACATTCCTGGGGGCTAGGGGTGTGTGGAGGAGAGTAGAGGGGCAGATGTTTCCTTTTGCTTAGTGTCCTCTGATTGAAAACCACAGTGATTCCCTGTCTTCTCCAGGAACAAGTCTGAGCTCCACGGTGCCACATTCAAGCCCTCTGTGCAGGGATGGGTCTCACACTTCACCTCTGCTCCAGCCAGGACAACTTTTGAGTCTCCTCTGCCAATGACCGTATCCTTCCCAACCCCAGGTCTTTGCATCATGTGCTCTTTCCTCTGCCTGGAATTCCTTCTCTTTCAGAATCCATTAAGACAGCTCAGATGCCACCTGCGCCGTGTGCCTCCACCTCAACTCATCCACTGGAAGGCTCAGTTTCCCCTTCCTTGTGCTCCCACAGCTGGAGGCACCCTTCCTAGAGGCACAGCTTCCGTTCTGCACCCCAGTTACATGCCTTGCTGAGGAACCTTGTGTTTACTCAAATAGAACACAAGGACAATGAGAGCGTCTCCCTTAAAGCTTTGTGGTACGGACCAAATATGCACCCAGTTTCACAGAGTAGCCAGTACCCACAAATCACCCAATAGACCTACCTCTTCTTTATGATTAGGATTGATACAGCTCTTATTTCATTTAATTGTGATAACTTCTTTTATAAGCCTCACTTTTACTAGACTCTGACCTCCTGGAGTTTAGGGGCAATAGTCTCTCTCATCTCGAAACCTTCAGCTTCTAGCCCAACGCCTGGCTCTTAGTAAGTGTCCCATAAAGAGTATACATTGGCCGGGTGTGGTGGCTCACGCCTGTAATCCCAGCACTTTGGGAGGCTGAGGTGGGCGAATCATAAGGTCAGGAGTTTGAGACCAACATGACGAAAACCCGTCTCTGCTAAAAATACAAAAAATTAGCTGGGCGTAGTGGTGGGTGCCTGAAATCCCAGCTACTTGGGAGGCTGAGGCAAGAGAATTGCTTTAACCTAGGAGGTGGAGGTTGTAGTGAGCCAAGATCGCACCACTGCACTCCAGCCTGGGTGACAGAGTGAGACTCTGTCTTAAAATAAAAAAAAAATAATAAAGAGTATACATCTAACAGTAGCACACGTGGACAGTATCTAGCATTTACTGGGTGCTTACTGTCTGCCAGGCCATGTTCTAAGCTCTTGATATGCATTAGCTCGTTTAATACAATAATCGTATGAGATAGCTATTATCAGTATTCTCATTTTACAGATGAGGAAACCGAGGCACAGAGGGGTGAAGTAACTTGTGCAAAGTGACATAGTAAGTAACAGAGTTGAGATTCAAGCCCAGAGAAATTTACACCTCAGTTAATTCCACCGCCTCTCAACGTATGACTGTCATGGTAGAGAGTGGGTATTTAATTATAAGTGCCTGGCACGGAGTAGTTTAGTGAATGTTGAATCAGTGCTTTGGGCTTTTATGTGTTTTGATTGCCAAGATTAAAGATAGGAAAGGCCCACAGATCAGCTACTAAAAAGGGCAAGTTTCTATTTGTTCAACTTATCTCTACAAAACGTTTCCAGGAACGTCCCCATTGCTGTGTATCCTCTCCCGAGCTGGCCTGCTCTGGATCCGAGGCAGGCAACAGCCTGTGTCTCCGGGCAGACCCTGCGCCCAGGCTCTGGGCTGCATCCTCATAACCATAATCTCTGCAGAGGGACCTCACCCTCTGCCTAGAATACTCCTTTCCCTCTCTGCTGAACTTCCGCACTGCCCCGCGATCCTCCAGGAAACACCCTTTTTGTTCTTCAAGGTCAATTCACACTGACTTTTCTCTGGGACATCCCAACTGCTACCTCCATTTCTCAGCTCTCCCACACCAGGCACACATCGACATTATTTCTGTATGTACATATTTATGGCAAAGTGGTAAAGGGTGAGGGTTTTAGTGCCAGACTCCTGGCTTTCAGTCTGGCTCTGCCACCCAAAGCCTCAATTTTCCCATCTATGAAATGGTTCTAATCATAGTACCTACCTCACAGGGTTTCAAGAGGATTAAGCAGAAGAATGCATATAAAGCACTTGTGAAATGAACACATCAATTGCTGCATGTGTGTTCCTGGCTCTTTTGTTTTTCCAGAACGTGAGTCCTTCATACCCTGGCTTACCCCTGATGCCATCTTTGCTTCTCCAGTGTTTAGCAGAGTTCTTGCCACACAGCGGGTGCTCGATACATGACAATCAAACTGAAGTTCAGCAGCAGGCATTTGCTGAGCACTTACTATGTACTAGGCGCTGGGTATGCCAAGATAGGAGGCTGCCAAAAGGTCAGGATGCATTTATGTAAAGACAGCTAATAAGAGACTGAATGGGTGCCACTGTGATGCAGTCATTGGCTCATTTATTTATGAAGGCTTTTGTTGCATCAGGTTCTGGGGAGAGAGAGATGAATAACATGCATTCTGGTCCTTGAAGGGGCATGCATGTTTGCAAAATCTACAATAGGAGCAGATGACTGTTGTCATAGATGAACAAGGTAGACCTGGTGCTCCAAGCTCAGAGCCAGCCAGAGATTGCAGATCGATTTGTAATGGCAGGGGCCGGGGGAACTGGGTGAGATGGACTATGCCTTTGCACTTGCTGACCCTCCGTTTGGTATGCTGTTCCTCCTCCACATCCTTCTAGCCTCAGAGGGCCTGTCCCCTCCTCAGTGTGTCCTCCTTGGGAAGCCCACCTCCTCATCTGTCTGTCACTGTGCTCTGTTCTAACCAATCCACAGGGAATACAAGGTAGAGAAGGAAGGAAACCAACACTTCCTGAAGTGTTAGGTGCCGGTTGATGTGATTTTCAATTGATGGACATTATTATTTTTCTTTTTTAGTTAATTAATTTTAAAATTATACTTTAAATTCTGGGGTACATGTGCAGAATGTGCAGGTAGGTATACATGTGCCATGCTGGTTTGCTGCATCCATCACCCCATCATCTACATTAGGTATTTCTCCTAATGCTATCCCTCCCCTAGCCCCCCACTCCCTGCTATCCCTCCCCTTGTTCCCCACCCCTTGACAGGCCCTGGTGTGTGATGTTTCCCTCCCTGTGTCCATGTGTTCTTATTGTTCAACACTCACTTATGAGTGAGAACATGCAGTGTTTGGTTTTCTGTTCTTGTGTCAGCTTGCTGAAAATGATGGTTTCCAGCTTCATCCATGTCCCTGTAAAAGACATGAACTCATCCTTTTTTATGGCTGCATAGTATTCCATGGTGTATACGTGCCACATTTTTTTTTATCCAGTCTATCACTGATGGGCATTTGGGTTGGTTCCAAGTTGTTGCTATTGTGAACAGTGCCGCAGTGAACATACGTGTGATGTGCACTATTTAATTAATCTTCCCAACACTCCTGGGGTGCCAGAGTCATCATCCTCGTTTTGCAGACTATAAAAGAGGTCCAAAGAGGGCAAGTATCTTTGCCCAAGGTCACCAGCCAGAAACAGGAATGGAACTAGAATCAGGGTTAGCTGCCACTCCACACTTGTGGCACTTTCATAGCAACAGGAGAGGCCAGGTAAGCAAGAGAGGAAGCAGAGTGACTCATTTACCGCCCCAGGCATTTTCAGCAACAAATAAGTGATTTCCCTAATTCTGGTCTGCTATTAATACAGATACTTGGCAGCTGACGTTAAGTTGCAGAAAAACAGGTTTTCTTCCTAACTCAGCAGCACCACCTGCAGGATCTGAGGGAACACTGCAAAAATGATCAGGAGTGGGAACTCTGGTCTTCCCTGACGCCCCAAGAAGGGACCATGAGGGAGGTACCTGAGGCATCATCCAGTAACCTTTCATCTTTAAAAGGCGCAAATTGAGACCAAGAAAGGAACTTACTTCAAGGCACAAAGTTAGTGAAGGATGTATCCCTCCTGACTTCTAGTTGAGTACTCCTTTTCCTCTCTCTCTTTCATCCTTCTCCTTCTCCTCTTCCTCCTCCTTTCTCTTCTTCCCCCCCCTCTTCTTTTTCTCCTCCTCCTCTTCCTCCTCCTCCTTCTTCCTTCTTCTTTCCTTCTCCTCCTTCCCCTCCTTCCTTCTTCCTCCTCCTCTTCTCTCTCATTTATTCACTCAACAAACATTAATCGGGCACTTAATACATCTTGGGCATATTCCTTTTTATGGGATACAAATATTGATCACATTTTCTTTTTATGTTGTTGCTTGGATGATTGATACTAACAACGTACTTCATAATTACGACTAAGATGTATTGAGCGTGACTGTGTGCCGGGCACCATGCTAAGGGTTTATCTCAGTTACCCTCACAGATGAGGACACTAAGGCTTAGGGAGGTCTAGGAACATGCCCAGCGTGGCTCAATTAGTTGTAAAGCTGGGATTAAAACCCAGATCCTTCTGACTCCAGGCTAGAGACCTCAACCATTATGTTATATTACTCTTGAAAGTATCCAAGGTTAATTCAAGACGTGTCCACACTGTAAAAGAATTTTTGACCTATTTAAAATACTGACTTCTCTTTTTTTCTCTCTTTCTTTCTTTTCTTTCTTTCATTGACAGAGCCTTGCTCTGTCACCCAGGGTGGAGTGCAGTGGCATGATCTCGGCTCACTGCAACCTCTGCCTCCTGGGTTCAAGTGATTCTCATGCCTCAGCCTCCCAAGTAGCTAGCATTATAGGCATGCGCCACCACACCCAGCTAATTTTTGTATTTTTAGTAGAGACAGGGTTTCACCATGTTGCCCAGGCTGGCCTTGAAGTCCTGACCTCAAGTGATCTTCCCACCTTGGCCTCTAAAGTGCTGGGATTACAGGTGTGAGCCACTGTGCCCGGCTTAAAGTAACTTTATTTCTTGTCGTAGAGTGGTGCTGATTCTCTTGTCAAATTAACTTCTTCTTAAATCCCTAGGAGTTTATGTTAAGGTTCATCTAGGTACCAGGCACTGTGCTAGGTATCAGGGACACTGCACTGATTATAGGTCAGTTAGGAGCCATTGGCCTTGCAGGTGTCAGGTATGATACAAGGCAAGCCACACAACACATTCTGGTGGAAGCAACGTACAACTCCCGGGAGCCCAGTCACAGTACAGCTGGTGGAAATGGCACCTCCTGACTTGTGCAGTGCACTGACTGTGCGACCGTGTATGGTGTCCCTGATTGAATGGGATGGGAACCTGGGTCAGGGGCAAGGAGGCAAGGGATAAGGACAATCACTTCACTGCAGGGCAGGGAGGCTTCACAGCAAAGCGCACTGGAGTGTGAATGTTGCCCAAGCTGTAAGCACCTTAATTTCCTGTTCTCTTCAACTGGGAGGTAATTGTCAAGGTTTGTGGAAATAGGTCTCTGTGTTTTGACTTGCAAGGCAGGAAATATATTTGTTTCCATTTCTTGCATTAGCTACCAAGTTGCATTTCTGTTATGTTCCCAGGAGTCTTGCTCTCATTCTCATTTGTGCATAGATGGGTAGTTTCTCTTTCCAGTGTAGTTGGTTCTTGAAATTAGAGCTTAATGACTGCAGGTGGATGGCTAAAACCAGAAGATCAAGCGTGGCCAAGCTTGCAGCCATTTAGGGAATTCTCTGCCAGAACCAGAGGGAAGCTGACGGCCGCCCAGAGAGGGGAGTGCCCATCTCATGACCGTCTCTGCCATTGAAGACAGCACCACACAGAGGTGTTTCCTTAGTATGCACTCAGCTCTCTTGCTTCTCCCTAAGTGTCCTCACTACTCAAGAAGACTGCTTTTGCGTGTGTGCAAATTTTACTTTCTTTAACTTATAGCAAAAACCAAAAGGGATTGTTTTAATTTCCCAAATATAAAATTATTGCAGAATGACTCTTACTGTTCCCCACGGCACAGCCTGAAGATGGTAATTCGGACCTTTCTGGGCAGTGCGCGGTACTGAGTGACAATCTCAGGATTGGATTGTGTCAGTTACTAGAAGGATGCTGAGGGCACAAAGATGTAAAGAGCAGAACCAACAACGACAAGGAGAAAACTGCTTCCAGGCCTCCAGGAGCTCTGGGCCCCTTTGTTGCTGCCTTTGAACCACAGACTGCCTTTTTGAAACAACCACTGTGGGAACAGATGGTGGGGATGGAGAAGTACTCCGTCGCCAGATGGAAGGCAGGGTGCTCTGCCCCTTCCGCGTCAGAGCAGGGGGAGGCCTTGACCAGCAAAGTGGAGGGAGGAGACATGGGGGAGATAATTCTCTCTTCTGGTCCACCCTGGGAGAAAGATGCTGATCAGCCTTTTGACTTCTTATCAGTTTGGATCACTAAGGTTCTTTTCTTTTCTATGTAGTGTGCTCAATAGGTATTTGATAGCCAGTCTGGGACCACAATCAGCCCAGAAAACCTTGTTGTCATGGAAAAAGGAATTTTGAAGTCCAAATCATTTCCCTAGAAATCAACTAGTGGAACGCATCCCTTTGGTGAGTTGAAGAGCCTCCGCTGTTTATAATTGTCAAGTTAATGTTGTGGAAAGAGTTATGAACTGGGAAGCTGATGCTTGAGTTCCAGCCTGCCCTGAGCCAGCTGTGTCATTGTTTTGGGCAAGTCACATCATTTTCCTCTTTGGGCTCTCACCTATAGAACCAGGGCTTGGACCAGATGAACTCTGTGCTCTTTTGGGCTCTGCCTTTGGGACCTTGGGTGTCTTTGTTGGGTTTTCTTCATTGTTGCATTTCTTGCTAAACAGAACGCTTCTTTGGCGCAGGACTTGTGGGCTCCAGATGTAGTTGTCACTCTTGTGTGAGCTGGTTTCTGGCTGGGTCCAGCCAGAGGAAGGCACTGGCAAAAGATCAAAGGGGATGAGGGAAGGAGAAGGCAGAGTGCGTCTCCTCCCCTCTGCCTTCAGAGGTGTCTCTGGCAGGGAGGCCGCATTTCTCCCTTGGTTCTAGCTCCTGCCTTGCTTCCAGCTTCCTACAGGGTTTAAGCCTAAGCCTTGGGATACCGGGATCCTGCCTCCTTCCGTTGTCTCACCAGCTTAGGGGTGGTAACGGCTTCCTACTATTATTCATCTCTGAATTGAAAGACGACCACTATTTTCTGCTTGCTTTTCCACCCCTTCACCTAGGTAACCCATTCTCAATGTTAATTTCCCCTGGTTTCAAATACCTAGAGTGGTTTCTGTTTACTCAGTTGGACTTTGACTGGGGCATTTAAACTTTTATTGGTTTTACCTTGTAACAGCCGACAATAAAGATGATGATAATGTTGGTGATTATGACTCCTCGCTCGGTGTACAGTCTCACATGTGACAGAGCTTTCACTCAGGTTCTGTAATTTGAGTCTCCTAATAACTGCATGACGTAAGGAAGGCATTTATCATTAATTCCTCTTTACAGAAGAGGAAATGATTTCACTCAGCTCACACAGCTGGTGGGTCTGATAGACTGGGAACCAGGACCCAAGGCTTTTGATTCCTCATCTAGTTTTCTACTCCAAGCTGTCCCTTTAATTTCCATCATCACCCCACCCATCCCACTGGAATAGTGCCTTAATGCTGTTCCTTCAGGATGGTGTTTTCCACAGTGTGGCACAAACCATAAGTCAAGGATGTATTAGCTACCTATTGCTGTGTAACAAATCATCCCGACACTAAGCTGTTCAAAGCGGCATCATTGTTGTGTTGGAAACGTTCCACAATGCACGGCCACTTTCCTCTGTCTCCTGTGTTCAGGGCTGGTTATGCACCCAGAAACCACGGAGTGGGCCCAGCCTGAGAGGGCAGTGAGATTATGTTTCAGAGCAGTTTTCCTGTGATGTGCTGAGGAGGGGGTAGCTGGCTGGTGTTTGCTCTGTGTAGCACTGAATAAGCAGGCTTCTACCCAACAAACCAACAAACCCTGCAAAAAAAGAAAGCAGCCTTCAGTTACGGGGCTGGGCCAAGAGGATAAGCATAAGCTCATTTATATGAGACTTTACATCGGAAAGAACACTGTATTTCTCTCTTTTCACATTTCGCACGGGATGCCTAGTATATTGCCTCACTCTAGAAGGCTAGGTGAGGCCCTGTACTGCAGGCCTTACAATATTGTTAGGAAGAGAATATCTCATATTCTTCAGTCCCTGGGGACCCTAGTCTTTGGGGAGGATCAGGGCCACTAAATCCCAAAGCTGTGGTCATGGCAAGGCTGCATAGGGCAGGGGCTGCTTTCTGCTCACTGGAGTTGGTGGGGGCAGGACTCAGTTTCTTGCTGGCTGGTGTGCTGACGGCCTCTGTGCCTCAGGAGCTACTGGCTGGAAAATACCCTCAGTTCCTTTCCATATGGATCTCTCCATAGAGTTTCTCCCAATATGGCGCTGGCTTTGCTGTAATGAGCAAATGATAGGGTGAGACAGAATCCAAACAAGAAACAAGGCACAGTCTTTTATAACCTATTCTTGGAAGTGATGTATCATCCCCTGTGCCAAAATCTACGAATTAGAAACTAGTTACTAGGTCCAGCTCACACTCTGAAGCAGGTTACACAAGGCTGTGAAGAGCAAGGGGAAAGAATCATTGAGGATCATCTTAGAGGCTGCTTCCCGAAGGTGGCTGGGGTGGGGGTGAAATGAATTTTGTTATTAAGCAAATTATAAAACATTTAGTCAGGCTGGGTGTGATGGCTCACACCTGTAATCCCAGCACTTTGGGAGGCTGAGGCAAGAGGATCACTTGAGACCAGGAGTTCAAGACCAGCCTGAGGAACATAGTGAGACTCTGCCCCTACATAAAGTTATAAAAAAAAAAAAAATTAGCCAGGTTTAGTGGCACAGATCTGTAATCCTAGCCACTTGGGTGGCTGAGGCAGGAGGATTGTTTGAACCTGAGAGGTCAAGGCTGCAGTGAGCCATGATCGTACCACTGCACTCCAGCCTGAGCAACAGAGTGAGATCCTATCTCAATAAACCAAAACCCAAACCAAAAACCAAAAGCCGAACAGTTAGTCATTAGCCACTTATTTTAAAGTGTAGTAGGAAAAATGTAAGTTATTATTTTTGTTAAAGAAGAGGGTAAATTTTTAAAAAGGAGTTAATTCAAAGTATTAAGTACAGGTGGCTTTCAAATGCATAGAATATCATACATGTGATAAAGTGTGATAAAATGAACAAAGTTTGGGTAACCTCTCCTCAGAATGTGTTTCTTCCCAGGAGGCTTCTTAATGACTTATGCAAATACATTCGTATAGGTCTACCCTATAGACCCTCCAGGTAAACTTTAAGGAATTTGAAAACTAGGATAAATACAGTTTAAATTGTCCTTCAACAGAGGCACACAGTTCCATATGAAAAAACATGGCATATCTTCCTAAGCCTTGTTTCTATTTGAAGACATTGGAGGTTGGGGGTGAAGAGTTAAACTAACCAGCAAATATTAAACAAATTCTTATATGAAAATATACTGGGATACATTGTAGAATTAAATGCAAATGCAAACGTCACAAGAATTTCTAAGGTAAAAACACATGGCTGCAAAGAAATTGTGTAGTTGGTGGTGGTGAGGTGTATTTGTGCTTGGAGTTACGTCCCTCCGCCTCTAGTGGTGGAATGGGAGGGCATGAGATGAAGGTATTCTGGCAGAGAATGTGAGACAGTTGCTAAAGTTCAGTCTGCTTCACGGTGGCCCCCATGTCCATACCTTCTGGTGCTCATGCCATTGTGTAATCTCCTTTTGTTGATTACCTGAGGAACTGTGACTTACTCCTAACCCACAGAATATGGCAAAGGTGATGGAAAGTCGCTCCTGTGATTAAGTTATACTGTATCAGATTCTATATCAGAGACTCTCCTTGTGGGCTGGATGAAGCAAGCAGCTATGTTGGGAAGGCCTGCATGATGGGGAACTGTGGGTCTCTAGGACCTGAGGATGGCTTCTAGCCAACAGTCAGAAAATAGTCAGGACCCTCAGTAAGAGCACAAGGAAATGAATTCTGCCAGCAACCTGAACGAGCTTGGAAGTTGATTCCCCAGTCAAGTTTCCAGATGAGGGTGCAGCCTGCCTGACACTTGGACCATAGCCAGGTGAGACCTTAATTGGAAAACCCAGTTAAGCCATGCCTAAACTCCTAACCCACAGAAATTGTGAGAAAATAAATGTCTGTTATTTTAAACCTCTAAGTTTGTGGCAATGTGTTACCCAGCAATAGAAAAAAACAAAACAAAACAAATACATCCACTATAAGGTACATGTGAAAATTAAAAAAAAAAAAGATACAGCACATTAGGTGAAATAATTTTGTTTAAAAATTGTCTTTGGACTGGGTACGGTGGCTCACACCTGTAATCCCAGCACTTTGGGAAGCTGAGGTGGGCAGATGACCTGAGGTCAGGAGTTCGAGACTAACCTGGCCAACATGATGAAACCCTGTCTCTACCAAAAATACAAAAAATTAGCCAGACGTGGTGGTGGGCACCTGTAGTCTCAACTACTCAGGAGGCTGAGGCAGGAGAATTGCTTGAACCTGGGAGCCTGAGGTTACAGTGAGCCAAGATTGCACTTCTGCACTAAAGCATGAGGGACAGTGAGACTCCATCTCAAAAAAATTGTTTTTATAGATTCCAAATATTTATAAAATTTTCAGGACAAAACTCCCAAGGTTAAATTTAAAAGTCTTAGTGGAAAATAGGCTTACCAGAGCCCTCTTAGCAAGTGTTTTAAACATGTAACATCTGTAGAGCTAAGTAAAAGGTACCCTTTTTGATGGTGGGGAGGTATACATCTAGGATGAGGAGGCCACTCATTGAATAAGTTACTGAGAAGACGCCTTGCCTCAGCTAAGCAAATATTTTCTGAGGATCATGCAGGAAAAAAGTTATAGTATACTCTTATTTTTTACTGTTGAGTTTGGGAGCTGGAAGAAAAAGGATTAAAGAATATAGTAGGAAGTTGACATTGAATGAACCAATGAACAGCTCCATGTTCGCCCTGAGGAGTCTAATTAAGGTTTTGGAGAGTTTCACACTAGCTGGCGGCGGGCTTTTGTAGTACTTACTTCATATTTATGGCTGGGGATAGTATGAAGTGAGTGAGGCACTAACTTTGGGTACGAAATTTAAGGGATGCCAGAAAACTCAGCAATCGAAAGAAATTAAATTTTAAAGCAATGTTTTAAAAAATCAAAATTACTACCAAATGATGATGAACAAATTATCAAAATTTTAAATAAAGATTGGCTCTAGCCTTGCATTTGTACAATCTGACTTCATTGATCTTGTATTCCTGGCCCCTCACAGGCAATAAAGCCCTTGGAAAACCTAGGAATAGGTGGAAGTCTTCAATGCCTGGAAGATTATGGGCAAGTGGGAGTTTAGGCTGTGACTGGAAAAAGTCCTAGAAGATTTCAGTGGTAGTAACAGAACACTGTTGAGAGAGAGTACCACGCTGTGATGAGAGTTTCATGCTTCTCAGTTTTGTTCCCTGTTGTATTTTAGTGCCAGTGGCTAACTGATGTAGTTATATTAATTAAATTATTTATGCTATTTTTTAAGAAA
>NW_016107383.1:11649170-11668545 GCF_001604975.1 Cebus imitator
TTGGGCTTTCCCAAAAGCAGATCCCAGTCATGGACGTAGGTGCCAGCAGTTAATTTGGAGGTGAACCTAGGAGGCTCCAGTAGGGGAGTGAGGAAGGGAGTCAAGGAAGGGAGGAAGCCCCTAAAGGGTGCATGACTGCATACTTACTGCTACAGTCATCTGAGACTCAGCTGTGCTGAGAACTCCATTGAGAAACAGTATGGGACATATCTCAGAATTGTCCACTTGGGGATGAGGCCAGTAGTGTATTTATTTACTAATGCTTGTCCTTTATTAGTTGGAGGTATTATCTCCCTGGCCTGCCCTGAGAGAGGGCCACGTACATTCCTGTGGCAGACAAAGACCATAGTTCAAAAGATGTAGGAACTTAGAGTAAGAAGGTAGAGGAGGATACAGGAGCTGTCACTCAACTGCAGGTGACCTGTGGGATGTGTTAACAAGATGAGAGCAGAGCAGTGAAGTGCACGCAGCGCAGCCATCAGCCGTAATATTAAAAAAGAATAACAGCCTGTAATAGGACATGCCTTTTCACATGCATTGGATGACCAGGGCTCATCTGGAGGGATGGCCTTCTGGGTAAAGAGACACAAGGTTGCTGTTGGAGTCAGAACCAGAGATGTACATGTCACCTCGCACCTGGGAACCAGTCTTTGGCCTCTCTTTGTTGGCTGCCCTTAGGTAGTTGGATGCTGGACCCACTGATGACCAGGCAGCAGTGACAAGTCTAGGGAGGCCCAAGGCAGGGCCTCCAGAGGAGATTCTGAAGCCATCACAAGCTAGACCTATCTCTGAGAATCTTAGAGTCTTCCTGTAATAGTATCCTGTGTACTAAGAGTAATCACCTCTTCAGTAAAACATGGCAGGTCGTTGGGATTAAGAGTAAAAGTAATTTTCCTTGGCCTGGAAGTGAGGGAACTGGTTAACTATTACAATTTGACTTAATTCCTTAGTAGCCAACTGTGAACAGGTAGAAAACATAGAATTACATTTTGTACTTGGGTCACTTGTATAATCGATGCAATTAAAACTAGCTAATGTTTTTTATTGATGACTATGTGTTAGGCACTGTACCGTATACTTCACATGCCTGACCTCACTGAATCCTCCCAACAACACAAGACAGGCATCCTGCATATCTCCAATTCATGTATGTGGGATCTGAGACTCAGAGAGGTTATGTAACTTGCACATGTCCTGGGAATAATGAGGGGTAGAACAGCCATTTGAAGCCAGGGACAACTCTACGAACTTGGGGAAAAGTTCCACAAAATGATCGCTGCAATGGTGTATGCCCCTTTGAAATGGTTTGCATATAGGTGGGCTGAGGGGTGAACTGCATTGTTATTATTATTATTTTTTTTCTTTTTCTTTTTTTTTTTTGAGACGGAGTCTCGCTCTTGTTACCCAGGCTGGAGTGCAATGGCGCGATCTCGGCTCACCGCAACCTCCGCCTCCTGGGTTCAGGCAATTCTCCTGCCTCAGCCTCCTGAGTAGCTGGGATTACAGGCACGCACCACCATGTCCAGCTAATTTTTTGTATTTTTAGTAGAGACGGGGTTTCACCATGTTGACCAGGATGGTCTCGATCTCTTGACCTCGTGATCCACCCACCTCGGCCTCCCAAAGTGCTGGGATTACAGGCTTGAGCCACCGCGCCCGGCCCTGCATTGTTATTTTTAAGTTGGGGTCTTTGGTTTCATAAAATGGCTAACGTGAGAAGACTGTCAAGACATTTGATGTTGCACAGAGCTGATGCCAAGTCCCTGGGTGTGTGTGGAAGTATCTGCGTGTACCAAGTGGCTGAGATAGCCCTAACATTCCAAATGTGGCGCAGACTTCCCAAGAACAGGCTGTGTTCTGTGGGATGGGAAGCTCTGGAGCAATGATGGCCTGCTGATCGGGTGACTGATATGCTTATTTTGGGTCCCACCCTTTGCTGGCTGTTTGACTTCAGGCAAGGGACTTAGTCACCAGGGAACCTACTTTTCTCATCTGTAAAATGAGGATAATGAGACCTGACTCCTACCTTCCTCACAGGGCGGGCAGGAAGCTTCCTGAGATCACCTTGCCAGAGCCTTTTGATCTGCTTGAAAGAATCCTCCTTAATTGCCTGGCCAGGCACTCCAGCGGCTGGGTGAAAGTTTTATGACCCAGGATTCCCACAGCCGATAATACACACACTCCCAGAAGTCCTCTCAGGTTTTCAGTGACAGATTCAGCTGCCGAACATTCTGCCAGGCCATCACCAGAGATTTCTCAAAGCCTTAGTCATAGAATAGGCGGTTTCCCAGGGGTGCTTCTGCCAATGCTTCCACTGATTCATGTCGATTCCTTCAGAACTCCTGTGAACAGTTTCCCAGCCCTCCCCAGACTGGTCCATAGCAGTCATGTCTGGCCTCATGGAATGCTGCTAGTCTTCAGGACAACCAAGACGTACTGTGGAACATCTGCTTTCAGTTTTTGAAAGGGTTCTTTGAGTGAGTAGGATGCTTGCCTTCCCATTTCTTGTCTGCACCATCACAAAAGCCTTCTAAAATATTTCCCTGTCACCAGCCTTGCTCTCTCCCTATGTTCATGCACCGCAGCCTGATAAGCAGGCCATCTTTCTTCCTCAAACCCATCATGGGGTCCCCTCCTTGTCCATGGAATGAAAACCACACAAATTAAATCCAAAACGCTGCTCCTCCGCCCCCCAACTC
This sequence comes from Cebus imitator, assembly GCF_001604975.1. Lineage (NCBI taxonomy): Eukaryota > Metazoa > Chordata > Mammalia > Primates > Cebidae > Cebus > Cebus imitator. The sequence continues at coordinate 11,651,870 of NW_016107383.1, forward strand.
CCAACTCAAAATCCAGCCCCAAGTTTCCTCTCGTCCCTCACGACTCACCTCTTCCCATTGTTGGGTCATTTATTCAGTCAATCATTGCTTGTCACCTCCTATGTTTGAGGTGCTGTGTTAAACTCTGGGGAACAACAAAATCATGTCCCCCAGTCCCCATGAAGCTTACAGCCTCCTGGGAGATGCAGGCCATGGTGAGCAAGCACAGGCAGTTTGATCAGCTTGGTGACGAGGTACGTGGAGGGTCTCTAAGAGCCCATTGGAGGAGAGGCTGCATCTGCCTGGGGCAAGGGGAAGATATCCAGCACTTAATGATGAATAAATAGGATGCTGCCTGACAATGAGTCGGGGTGGGAGTGAGGAGTGGAAAACCTGGCCTGAGCGTCCCAGCAAGAAGGACTTAGATGTGAGAGACAGCATGAGGAGTTCGGAACTGACACAACTGTGGCAATTTATGGCTTGGGAAGAAGCCCAGTTCCTGAATGCCCTGGTGAGCCTTGTTAAGAGATCTGCATTTTATCCTGAAAGAAATGAAACCCTAAGCCAGGAGGTGACGTGGTCCCCGCCCTCCTGACTTGGCAACCTGTCAGGTGTTCTTAGACTCCCAGCTCTCTGCCAGGGCTGGCCTTTCTTTGTTCTTCCTTTATTTCCCCTCCCACTCCTCCTCCTACTATGGCACCATTTTTCGTGAGTCCATTCGAATGCCATCTGTTCTTTGAAGACCTCCTGGATCCCAGGGTCAAATGCCTTATTCCTCTGGGCACCTGGAGTTCATTACTTGTACGTTACCATTGACCACATTTTAGTTTGTATTTTATCGTATTTGTACCGGTTCATCTCGCCGACTGGACTGAAAGCTCCTTAAAGGGCACATTTATTCTGGAATATTTGCCTCTGCACTTCCCACAGCACTCAGCATATGGTTTTTTGAGCCAGGCCTCCCTTCACACTCTGGCTTCCATTGCTCGTTAGTCCTTTGATCTTGGGTAAGTCACTTTATCTCTGAGACCTTGAGTTGCCTCATCTATAAAATGGGGGCAATGTTTTTTATTGCATAGGATAATTGGAGGATTAAGTAAAGTACCTAGTTAAGACTCAATAAACATTAGCTGCTCTCCTCCTCCCTCTGGTTTCTGGCTCAGGAAGATTGCCGCAACACCTTGGGAGAGCATCCCTGAGGGAGGGAAGCCTCGCTTTTCCCATGGTCCCAGAGAGAGCGCTGGGTGCATGAGCAAGGTCCTGTCTGCACTGGCTTGCTGAGTGCTCCGGGAGAGATGGAATATAGGCACTAGTGTGTAGAGTCTTGGCTATCACAACAGTTGTTGCCACCCATTCTAATCTGATAATTTCTTTGATGTCTTCTATGCAACATTCCCTTAATGTGAACAAAAAGAAAATGTTGAAGGTGATTTTCAAGAAACAAATAATATGAGTCTACTTGCCTGGGATTATTCCTTAAACCATGGTGCACTCCTAGGGAGAATAGAAAACAGCCGTCTGCCAATCAGTCTTTCCCTTTTCTACTTGGTTGCTGCTCAGCCCATGTGTAGAATCTGTACCATGAGATTACAAGGGTCGTTGTCATGGCTGTGGTTGTCCTTGTCGTTACCAGCAGCAGCAGCAGCAGCTGCCTTCTGTTCTTCCTCCTCCTCTTCCTCCTCAGTGCCATTTGGGTGGGATGCAGGATAGATGCCCATTTCCTCACCTCCCTGCCATTCTCTAGAGACCCAATCTGCATGCGTGGCCTCATAGGTCACTGTACTGCTTTGACACACACTTGATTCTGACAGCAGGCAGAGCAACCACTCTCATCTGAATTGCCAAGGAAACTGAGGCACAGAGAAGTCGGTGATTTGCTCACAAGTCACAGCACAAGCTGGAATGTGCATTCTGGGGTGAAGACCCTGATTACCTGAAGCCTAAAGAGGGTGATTTGAAAGAGAGAACAGGCTTGTTTCTCTGCAGCCGGCCCTGGTTTTCTGTTGATAGGATGTCACCATGATGTCTGAGAAGGATGTCACCATGATGTCTGAGATATTGTTTAAGCCCTAGCGAAGTCAGTTCCTATTTCTGCCAATTTCTGGTTCTGTGTGCCTGGGATATATCAATGCTGGTTGCATGAATAAATATCAAGGGAGCAGAGGAAGAATGACAAGGAGATAAGGGTTCACACTTGGATTTATGGGGCTGGTGTGATTTCTGGAATATTCCACACATGCACCTCACTTTCCTTCCTTGGCTCTCAGAGGTGTGAAATCACATCTGCATATTTGTCCTCTATGGGAAGTGCTAGGGTCAGGCCTTCTCTCTCTCTCTACCACTGTACTCATCATCTTTCCTCATGGGAAGAGCAGAAATGTTGGTGAACTGTGCAGGCTGGAAGGACTGATGATCTCTGGTTCACCTTGGTCTATTAAGCAGAGTTAATATTTTAAGCCTTCATGTCTCCTTCTTCCTTCTGGACCCGCCTGGAATCTGACCTGGTTCCTTGCACTTTCACTTTTCATGATTTAATGCCCTCTCTCTCCCTGATGATGTCATAAGAAAATTTTTGGCCAAAGAACAGAAGTGATTCATTTTTTTTTTTTTTTTGCCAGCCTCTTAATTAACTAAAACAAAAAAATTGTAATCAGGTAGGTTGTGAAAGGTTTAGAAATCCAGGAACAGCAGCAAATAAATTTTCCAACACGACTTTTTTTATTGTCTACTCAAGATAACACTGAAATACAATCAGATGTTACTGACATTGCCTTCACATCTCTCTGCTGGAGGAATTTCTTTCCTAGGATAGTGTCAAACAATTCTGAACAGTGAAGATCCTTCCCCCTTTCTTCCATTCCTGCCCACTCCCACCCTTACTGGAGGAAGACAGAGAGGTCCCTTCATGGTTCAGTTCCTAGAACATAAGCTGGTCACTGCTTGCCTGGGTACAAGGCGACCTGCCCCCTTGTTTCACACTTGAGTTAATTGGCAACAGTGACATTCAATTGCTATTACTTCTTCTCATTTAGGGCCCTGGGAGCTGGTCTCCTCTAACCTCTGATAGATTTATTACAAAGTAGCAAATGTGGAAAAGGTCTCATGATTTACAGCCAGATAGAAAGACTTTGAAGAACATTTTATCTTTCATTTCCTTCTCTTTGTTGTAACATCCATAAATTATCTCTTGGGAAAGTAGGAGCACCTGCCTTGGGTTCCATGTTCTCTTAGATAGAGTTGGTCCATTCCCTGTTTTTCTCAAGGGAAGGATGAAATGTCCCATGGCAGGTGGCCAAGATGCTTGGCCTTCCAGGCAGGAACATCAAGCCAGGATACACGTGGGGTGGGAGGCTGCTCAGTCTCCGGCACCTTGACTTGTGCCGGCTGTGTGGGTGGGCTCCCTCTGGAGGTAGGAGGTGCTGGGGCTTGAGGTCCTCAAGGCCAGTTGCACACTATAGTCTCCCAGACCACATGAAATACAGTCCATGCAGGTGGGCCGAGGCATTAGGATTTTTTTTTTAAAGCTCCCCAGTGATTCTAATATAGAATATGTACCATTGTCCCGAGGCAATTTCCAGTTCCAAAGATGATTATGAAACATTTCTATTAAAGCGAATATTTTTCTCTTTATAAACAGTTCCTTTTATCCATTTTCTATTGGGAGTTAAGTACCTAGTGGGAGAAGTACTTGGTACCTAGTGAAAGAAGAATGAGCAAGCAATGGCACTCCCAGCTCCAACACCTTCTAAGAGCATGGTATCTACAGACCTTCACCATTTACCTTTCACAGCAGTCCCTCAAGGTGCATGCTGCCATTTAAATAAGATTCAATGGAAGAAACTATAGCTTAGAGAAGTTTAGGGACATGCCTAAGGTTTGTAGGATAGAGAAATGGCAGAGCCAGGATTTGAATGCAGGCTTTCTTAGCCCTAAAGCCCAATTTCCTTGCTTTCTCCCCATGAATAGCACTCTACTGGATCTTTCATCTCTCTTTCAATGTTCATGGTGGCAGTTTAGAGCCCCTCCTTCTCCGAGGCCTCCAGACAACAGGCTCTGCCATAATCACATCCTCCAGATTGCCCTGGCAACCACAGTGGCCAATAATTCTTTCTTCTTGACCCAAAGGACTCCTCAATACTCCTATAGTTCTCTAATGTCAGCATCCAAATGAATCCCTCCCTCTCATAAATGGCATAACATTTTGATCTGATATGTATCTTGATTTTCAGCTTGGAAGAAACAGTCACTGTAACTATAGCTCACATGGAACCTTCCCTTCTCCGCACGTCCCCCACCCCCTAAAGCCTGGGACTGTCAAAAGCAAAAAAAACACCAAACGATGTCACTTTGCAGCAATTTCTTACTGTCCCTCCAAGTTTGTCTTGTTCTCGTTAGCTGGTGGTAGCTGTCCTGAGGCTGACGTGGTGGCCTAGGAGGAAATGTAACAAGGCATCTTGGTCTCCATTAAAAGTCAGTTATACAAAAACTGTACAAGAAGATGGGCTTAGCAGAGGCACCTGTGATACACACTTAGAATCTGATTCACAGGAAACTCTGCATCATCAGTACAATCTGACCTCCTGCCTCCAAGCATACCTAATGTGGTCCTGTGGTGTATTCCTGAAAGCGGAACTGGAAGGGGGTCAGTGCCCTTCTGCTGCAAGTTTGGCTCATCTGGGAGATCATGATGAGTTTTAGGCAGTGACTTAGAGAAGGGCCTACACAAACTGGAAGGTATTAAGCAGATGTCAGTTGGCATAGTGAGGGAATTTGACATGGTCTATGAAAACAAAAACAAAGACAAACCAAAAAGTTTGCATAACTTGGAGTTGATACGGAAAAGAGAGACAACTTTATTCTTTACGGCCCCAAGGGCTACTAATTATGTATTAGTTGGGCTAGGCTAAGCTGTGGTGCAGTAACAAGCCACAAGCATTTCGGCAGTTTCACACAATAATAGTTTACCTCTCGTAATGCTAAAGTGCAGTGAAGATTGAGTTCTGTTTAATTTTGTAGTGACATCATGTGGAACACGTAGCCTCTGGGGCCACTGTGGCAGGGGAAGAGATGTGGGGAAGAGGCATATCAGCTTCAAGTTGCCGCAGCCTGGATGTGGTGAATGTCACTGGCACTCATAATCCATCAGAACTGGAACACCTGGTCCCAATATAACTGCAAGGGACCTGGTAATCAGTTTCCAGCAGAGTCATGGGAGTGCAGAGTGGTGGATGAATATATCTGGTGAGTACTAGCCCAGTCATGAACTGGGCTCCTCAGTAGCTCTCCATGGTATTGGTATAAAATCCAGCTTATTCACCACAAAGATACTCCTTGAGAAGAGCAACCCAAGACACATAATCATCAGATTCACCAAAGTTGAAGTGAAGGAATAAATGTTAAGAGCAGCCAGAGAGAAAGGTCTGGTTACCCACAAAGGGAAGCCCATCAGACTAACAGTGTATCTCTCTGCAGAAACCCCACAAGCCATAAGAGAGTGGGAGCCAATATTCAACATTCTTAAGAGTTTTCAACCCAGAATTTCATAGCCAGCCAAATTATGTTTCATAAGCGAAGGAGAAATAAGATCCATTACAGACAAGCAAATGTGGAGGGATTTTGGCACCACCAGGCCTGCCTTACAAGAGTTCTTGAAGAAAACACTAAATATGGAAAGGAAAAACTGGTATCAGCCACTGCAAAAACATACCAAATTGTAAAGACCATTGACACTATAAAGAAACCATGGGCAAAATAACCAGCTAGCAATATAATGACAGGATCAAATTAACACATAACAGTATTCACCTTAAATGTAAATGGGATAAATGCCCCAATTAAAAGACAGAGTGGCAAATTGGATAAAGAGTCAAGAGCCACCAGTGTGCTGTATTCAGGAGACCCATCTCATGTGCAAAGACACACATAGGCTCAAAATAAAGGGACGGAGGAAGATTTACCAAGCAAATGGAGAGAGGAAAAAAAAAAAAAAAAAAAAAAAGGAAAAAAAAAAAAAAAAAAAAAAAAAAAAAAAAAAAAAAAAAAAAAAAAAAAAAAAAAAAAGAAAAAAAAAAAAAAAAAAAAAAAAAAAGCAGGGGTTGCAATCCTAGTCTCTGATAAAACAGATTTTAAGCCAACAAAGATCAAAAGAGACAAATAAGGGCATTATATAATAGTAAAGGGATCAATGCACAAGAAGAGCTAACTATCCTAAATATATATGCACCCAATACAGGAGCACCCAGATTCATAAAGCAAGTTCTTAGAGACCTAAAAAAGTCTTAGACTCCTATACCGTAATAGTGGGAGACTTTGATACCCTACTGTCCATATTAGATCAATAAGATGGAAAATTAACAAGGATACTCAGGACATGAACTCAGCTCTGAGCCAAGCAGACCTAATAGACATCTATAGACCTCTCCACGTCAAATCAACAGAATATACATTCTTCTCAGCACCACATCCATCACACTTATTCTAAAACTGACCACATAATTGGAAGTAATACACTCCTCAGCAAATGCAAAAGAATGGAAATCGTAACAGTCTCTCAGACCACAGTGCATTCAAATTAGAACTCAGAATTAAGAAACTCACTCAAAGCTGCACAACTACATGGAAATTGAACAACCTGCTCCTGAATGACTACTGGGTAAATAATGAAATTAAGGCAGAAATAAATAAGTTCTTTAAAACTAATGAGAACAAAGACAAAATGTACCAGAATCCCTGGGACACAGCTAAAGCAGTGTTTAGAGGGAAATTTGTAGCACTAAATGCCCTCAGGAGAAAGCAAGAAAGATCTAAAATTGACACCCCAACATCTCAATTAAAGTAACTAGAGAAGCAAGAGCAAACAAATTCAAAAGCAAGCAGAAGACAAGAAGTAACTAATATTAGATCAGAACTGAATGAGATAGAGACATAAAAAACTCTTCAAAAAAGTGATGAATCCAGGAGGTGTATTTTTTTTTTTTGAAAAGATTAACAAAATAGACCATTAGCCAGACTAATGAGGGAGAGAGACAATAGAGAATCAAATAGACACAATAAAAAATGATAAAGGGGAGATCATTACTGATCCCACAGAAATACAAACTACTATCAGAGAATATTATAAACACCTCTACACAAATAAACTAGAAAATTTAGAAGAAATGGATAAATTCCTGGACACATACACCTTCCCAAGACTAACTAAACCAGGAAGAAATCAAATCCCTGAATAGACCAATAGCAAGTTCTGAAATTGAGGCAGTAATTAATAGCCTACCAACCAAAAAAAGCCCAGGACCAGAGGGATTCACAGCTGAATTCTACCAGAGGTACAAAGAGGAGCTGGTGCTATTCCTTCTGAAACTATTCCAAGAAAAGAAAAAGAGGGACTCCTCCCTAACTCATTTTATGAAGCCAGCATCATCCTGATACCAAAACCTGGCAGAGACACAACAAAAAAAGAAAATTTCAGGCCAATATCCTTGATGAACATCAATGCCAATATCCTTGATGAACATCAATGCAAAAATTCTCAGTAAAATACTGGCAAGCTGAATCCAGTAGCACATTAAAAAAGCTTATCCACTACCATCAAGTTGACTTCATCTCTGGGATGCAAGGCTGGTTCAACATATGCAAATCAATAAACTTAATTTATCACATAAACAGAACCAATGACAAAAACCACATGATTATCTCAATAGATGCAGAAATGGCCTTTGATAAAATTCAACACCGCTTCATGCTAAAAACTCTCAATAAACTAGGTATTCATGGAATGTATCTCAAAATAATAAGAGCTATTTATGACAAACCCACAGCCAATATCATACTGAATGGGCAAAAGCTGGAAGCATTCCCTTTGAAAGCCAGCACAAGACAAGGATGCCCTCTCTCACCACTCCTATTCAGCATAGTATTGGAAGTTCTGTCCAAGGCAATCAGTCAAGAGAAAGAAATAAAGGGTATTCAAATAGGAAAAGAGGAAGTCAAATTGTCTCTGTTTGCAGATGATATGATTGTATATTTAGAAAACCCCATTGTCTCAGCCCCAAATCTCCTTAAGATGACAAGAAACTTCAGCAGTCTCAAGGTGCAAAATCAATGTGCAAAAATCATAAGCATTTCTGTATACCAATAACAAACTGAGGGCCAAATCATAAGTGAACTCCTATTCACAATTGCTTCAAAGAGAATAAAATACCTAGAAATACAACTTATAAGGGATGTGAAGGACCTCTTCAAGGAGAACTACAAACCACTGCTTAAGAAATAAGAGAGGACACAAACAAATGGAAAAATATTCCATGCTTATACATAGGAAGACTCTATATCATGAAAATGGCCATACTGCCCAAAGTAATTTATAGATTCAGTGCTATCCCCATCAAGCTACCTTGACTTTCTTCACAGAATTAGAATAAACTATTTTAAGTTTCATATGAAACCAAAAAAGAGCCCATATAGCCAAGACAATCCTAAGCAAAAAGAGCAAAGCTGGAGGCATCACGCTACCTGACTTCAAACCATACTACAAGGCTACAGTAACCAAAATAGCATGGTACTGGTACCAAAACAGATATATAGACCAATGAAACAGAACAGAGGCCTCAGAAATAATGTCACACATCTACAACCATCTGACCTTTGACAAACCTGACAAAAACAAGCAATGGGGAAAGGATTCCCTATTTAATAAATTGGTATTGAGAAAACTGGCTAGCCATATGCAGAAAGCTGAAACTGGATCCCTTCCTTATGCCTTATATAAAAATTAACTCAAGGTGGATTAAAGACTTAGATGTAAGACCTAAAACCATAAAAACCCTACAAGAAAACCTAGGCAATACCATTCAGGACATAGGCATGGGCAAAGACTTCATGACTAAAATGCCAAAAGCAATGGCAACCAAAGCCCAAATTGACAAATGGGATACAATTAAAGAGCTTCTGCACAGCAAAAGAAACTATCATCAGAATGAATAGGCAACCTACAAAATGAGAGAAAATTTTTGCAATCTATCCATCTGACAAAGAGATAATATCCAGAATCTACAAGGAACTTAAACAAATTTACAAGAAAAAACCAACCCCATCAAAAAGTGGGCAAAGGATATGAACAGACACTTCTCAAAAGAATACATTTATGCAGCCAACAAACATATGAAAAAAATCTCATCACTGGTAATTAGAGAAATCAAATTAAAACCACAATGGGATATCATCTCATGCCAGTTAGAATGGTTATCATTAAAAAGTCAGGAAACAACAGATGCTGGGGATGATGTGGAGAAATGGGAAAGCTTTTACACTGTTGGTGGGAGTGTAAATTAGTTCAACCATTCTGGAAGACAGCGTGGCGATTCCTCAAGGATCTAGGACCAGAAATGCCATTTGACTCAGCAATCCCATTACTGTGTATATATCCAAAGGATTATAAATCATTCTACTCTAAAGACACATGCACATGTATGTTTATTGCAGCACTATTCACAATGGCAAAGACTTGGAACCAACCCAAATCCCCATCAATGATAGACTGAATAAAGAAAATGTGGCACATACACCACATTTTCACCATATACACCATGGAATACTACTATGCAGCCATAAAAGAGGATGAGTTAATGTCCTTTGCAGGGACATGGATGAAGCTGGAAACCAACATTCTTAGCTAACTAACACAGAAACAGAAAACCGAACACTGCATATTCTCGCTTATAAGTGGGAGCTGAACAATGAGAACACATGGACACAGGGAGGGGAACATCACACACTGGGGCCTGTCGGGGTGGTGGGTCAGGGGAGGGATAGCATTAGGAGAAATATCTAATGTAGATGAGGGGTTGATGGGTGCAGCAAACCACCATGGCATGTGTATACCTATGTAACAAACCTGCACGTTCTGCATGTCTCCCAGAACTTAAAGTATAATAATAATAAAAAAAAATATATAAAAAAATCCAGGTCCTTTCTCATGTACCTTTCCACATTGCTGCATGGCCTCTAGCTTTCTCACTGTAGCCTTACCCAGTCTCTTACTCCTCTTCCCCTCATTTAACCTGAAAGTGATACTTCAATACCTCTAACTGAGGCATCGCTTGTGCCTGGCATGCTCCTCCCTATTCTCCCTTACCCACAGTCTTTATCACCTGGCTAATGCCTGCTTCTCCTCCAGAACTCAATTCTGTGAGAATGTATTATAAGGCCATGTCTTATCCCAATAGGAACCCAGAATTCGTGTTCAAGGCTTGGTTCTCAAGTTGGATTGTCTGCTATTAAATGACGGAGTTACCACTTGTGCGACCATGGGCAAGTTACTTAACCTCTCTGGGTCTAAGATTGTCATCTGTAAAATATAGATAACAATAGTACTTATTTCATAGGGCCCTTCAGAAAGTTAAAAGACAATTCTCTTGTGCCATATAGTATATTGTCTAGTTCTTTGTGAGCACTGAATGACTGCTAGCTCTTATTAGAAGATGGAATCATAATATGAACAGGTCTCGGAGTTGCTGTGAGGTTCAAAGAAGATGTGGGGTATAGAAAGCATTACACATGAGTGACTCACCTGAGGGAACTCCTGTTCCCCAGATCTCCTGGCTCCTGGTCCAGTGCTCCTTTCTGTCGTATCATAGAGCAGGGATCAGCCAAAACAGCTGACAAGACACATCCGGCCCACTGCCTCTTTTTAAAAATAAAGTTTTATTGGAAACATAGCCATGCCCATTTGCTTATGTGTCATCTCTTTGTGGCTTTTATGTTACCATGGCAGAGTTGAGTAGTTATGACAAAGACCATATGACCCATGGAGGCAACAATATTTACTATCTGGCATGCTAGAGGAAAAGTTTGCCAGTCCTGACATAGAGCATCGGCCGGCTGTCCCTGTCTTCTGAAGTCTTTCCCTTTTCCTTAGTTAACATTACTTCTGGAGCTCCATATGCCAAGCCCTGTTTTACATATTTTATAAATATAGAGTCATTAAATCCTGGTAATAACTTTTTGAGGTGGATATTATTTTCCCCATTTTTTCAGATCAGGAAATTGAGGTTCAGAAATGTTAAAGAAATGTCAGCTGGGCATGATGGCTCATGCCTGTAATTCCAGCACTTGGGGAGGCCAAGGCAGGCAGATCACTTGAGGTCAGGAGTTTGAGACCAGCCTGGACAACATGGTGAAACCTCATCTCTACTAAAAATATACAAAAATCAGCCAGGCATGGTGGCGGGCACCTGTAATCCCAGCTATTTTGGAGGCTGAGGCAGGAGGATCACTTGAACTGTGAGGCTGAGGTTGCAGTGCGCTGAGATTGTGCTACTGTACCCCAGCCTGGATGACAGAGTGAGACTCTGTCTCAAAAAGAAAAAGGAAAGAAACTGTCCAAGGTCATGTAAATGGTGGCCTCATTCAAGTCTAGGTACTGTGGCTCCAGAATTCCTGCTTGTCCCACTGTGCTCTACATGCCATCCAAAGGTTGCCACAGAAACACAGGCTTGGGGTGCTGGGGATGCTCAGAGAGCACTGGAGCTGACACCCTGTTTTACCAGGTGATGGCCAGGCCTCTGTGGACACTGAGGCCCGTGAGGGAAAGGGAGGTGTTCAAACTTTCTGGCAAGGTCTGGCTGCTCTGGGAGGTGAGAGGTGCCTGAAAAAGAGCTTTTCAAAGTGACAACACTTGGGAGGCCAAGGTGGGCAGATTGCTTGAGCTCAGGAGTTCGAGACCAGCCTGGGCAACATGGCAAAACCCCATCTCTACAAAAACAAAAATACAAAAACTAGCATGGCATGGTGGCACGTGCCTGGAGTCCCAGGGGCTGAGGCGGGAGGGTCACTTCAGCTTGGAAGGTCAAGGCTGTGATGAGCCAAAATTGTGTCACTGCACTCCAGCCTGAGTTACAGAATGAGACTATCTCCAAAAAAAAAAAAAAAAAAAAAAAAGTAACCAGAACAAAGCATTTTATTAGGAAAATTTAAGAACACATAAAAGTAGAGAGAATATGAGGTTTAATGAACCGCACACACCTGTCAGCCAGCTTCAACAGCTATCAACATTTTGCCAATCTAATTTCATCTATTACCTCCCAATTTTAGGGTGGGAATGGAGTTTTTAAAACATATCCCAGGCCAGGCACAGTGGCTCATGCCTGTAATTCCAGCACTTTGGGAGGCTGAGGCGGGCAGATCACGTTGTCAGGAGTTCAAGACCAGCCTGGCCAAAATAGCGAAACCCATCTCTACTAAAACTGCAAAAATTAGCGAAGTATGGTGGTGGGCACATGTAATCCCAGCTACTCGGGAGGCTGAGGCAGGAGAATCGCTTAAATCCAGGATGCGAAGGCCGCAGCAAGCTGAGATAATACCACTGCACACCACCCTGGGAGACAGGTGATATATATGTATATCCCAGATATATTAGACATCCTGTTACTTGATACATAAATATTCTAGGGTCCAAATTCATTTTGATGAAAGGTTTGAGGGAGAAAACCCTCAGCCTAGTTTACTGCTCTGGGGCAGAATGGGTGGCTGTGATGGGGGAGGTTGCTGCATTTCTGCAACCGTCAAGGCAGGTTTGCACACACATCCCTCTTTCCCTGGGCCCTGATTCCAACCCCAGGGCTCCCTCCCCTATGACTAATGCCAGGACCTGCCAGAGTCAGGCAGTTCCTGGTGGGGGAGGGGAATGCACCTTGTGAAATGCTGCAAGTAGGAGGAGAAAGAAACACGAAACCCTTTCTTGAGTGGGTTTCTTATTTATAATCATCCTCCTTTTCCAAAAGCAGCCTCTTGCCTACTGCGAGCTGCTGGGCCCTGGCCGATGTGTACTACGTCCGCTGAGTCACCGTGTCATTCCTATTATCTTATTTACCTATGATTGTTATTTTCTAGCTGTGTGACTCACCCAGCCAAGAGGGAAACAGAGCCTGGAGAGATGAGTCTTTTGTCAGACACTCTCAGCCCCTCCTTTGGAGGTGAAATCTTTCCTTTCCAACTCTCTCATCTCAGCAGCCAAAAGAAGGGTGTGGGCAGGTAAAGGCGCATGAGGCCTTGCAGAAGGACCAGCCAGATGGTGCCAGGCTCAGAGCTGGGTATAGGTAGCCTTGCAGGATTCAGGAAAATGTGTGCTCTGTTCTCCAGCTTGACCAGTTACATCTTCCTGTTCCATTCTCCACTGTGCCCAGTCACAGCTGGGGAGAGGGCACACTCTATCCAGCACCACAGGAAAGCTTCCTCCTGATCAGGTGGATGAGGTGGGAAGCAGCAGGAAGGACCTTGCCTCTGGCCCTTGGCATACCCACCCTTTGCCCACTCTCAGCTTTGACAATGACAATCACCCCTATAAACTGCTGGCCTCCTGTGCCAGACACTATGCCAGGCACCATGCTTGGCTTCCTGTGTACATCTCAATTAGGAAGAGAGCCTAGAAGTCTTTGGAGTCTTTTCATGTAGTCTCCAGGCCAGGAGAGTTAGTGGGGTCTCCACTTTACTGTAGCCCGCCATCCCTCTATTCCCCAAAGCTTTACTCTTTACAGAGAAGCCAGATTCTTGTAGACAGTAGAACAGAGCATAATACTCTGTTGTTTAAAACTCTCCATGGGGGAGGCATATCCTTTGGGACATAAAAGAAAGTTCATATCACCACCATGACCTGCTTGGAGGAGAGGGCTGGAGGAGGAAGAAGGCTTTGTTAGAAATGCGGACTCTCAGGCTATAGTCCAAGCTTGCTCAGAAGTTGTGGTTTAAAAAGATTCCAGGTGATCCACATCACATTAAAACATGAGAAGCCCTTCCACCTACAAGGGCCTAATGGATGGAGCCCAACATTGACTGCTTATTTGAATCACCTGGGTAGGTTGTACACCTCTAATGCCCAGCTCTGGACCCCAGTGATCTTGATTCAGATCCTCCTTACTGCCACTTCAGAAGGCAGGTATTATGGGTTTCACCTTTGTGATTGAACTAGCATCTCAGAGAGGATAAGTATGCTGTTCAGGGGCATCCAGTCATACGGAAGCTGGGACTGTTTGGATATCTTATCTCTGGCTTCACGGGCAGGAGGAATTGAGAGTATGGGCTCTGGAGTGAAACTTGCCTGGGTTTGAATTTCTGCTGCACCACCATATACAAACTGGGCAAATTATTTATCATCTGAGCTTCATTTTCCTCATTTGTAAAATAGGGATTAAAAGAAAGAATCTATGCCACAGTGACATCAAGAGGATTAAACGAAGTAATATGCTTAGCATAGTGCTTGCAACATGGTAAGAGCTTGGTAAACATTAGCTGCCATGATTATACTGGTTATTATTATTTTGTGATCCTTCTGCCTCAGCTTCCAGAGTAGCTAGGGCTGCAGATGTGTGCCACCATGCTGATATATATATGCAGAGACCAGGTCTCGCTGTATTTCCCAGACTCCTCTGGAACTCCTGGCCTTAAGTGATTCTCCTGCCTCAGCCTCCTGAGTTGCTGGGATTAACGGTGTGAGCCACCAAGCCTGGCATCATTGCTATTATTTATTATTCCTTGCCCTCAGTGTTTGGTTCTTTTATGCAATAGAAGCCCTGAATTATCTGGCTGTTAGGATTTTTTTTTTCTAATGATTCCAGGGCCAATGGGCACAGTGAAAAAGGCATGAGATTTAGAGTTACCTTATTTGTTGTTTGAGTTAAGCAGAGCATGTGGCTTCTTAAATCCTCTCCTTCCCCTATCTGCAAAATGAAGACATGAACATCCATCTCCAGAGTTGGTGTGAATATGGAATGTGATGTCAGGCATAAGGTGATCATACAGGGCCTTGATACACTGAACTGGACTGAAACTGATCCAATTAGAATGTTGCTCACACCTGTACCATTGAAGCCTGTCCCTTGGAGTTTCACCCATGTATAGCAATAACCTGGAGCAACAGAGCCCTCCAAGGGCAAGATTAGCTCTTCTTAATTTCTTTCTTTCTTTCTTTCTTTTTTTTTTTTTTTTGAGACAGAATCTTGTTTTGTCACCCAGGCTGGAGTGCACTGATGTGAACTTGGCTCACTGCAACCTCCACCTCCCCAGTTCTAGTGATTCTCATGCTTCAGTCTCCCTCGTAGCTGGAATTACAAGCATTCACCACCAAGCCTGGCTAATTTTTGCATTTTTAGTACAGGCAGGTTTCACATGTTGGCCAGGCTTGTCTGAAACTCCTGGCATCAAGTGATCCACCCGCCTTGGCCTCTTAAAATGCTGGAATTACAGGTGTGAGCCACCGTGCCTGGCCAGCTCCTCTTTCTTGACAGGAATACAGCACTGGCCTTCTAGGCAGATCCTGCTCTTTTCTACTGGGACACAAAGGTGAAATGCAATGGGCCAGCAGGCAAGTGACACCTCAGCCCCAACTAAGTGGCAGTGTGATGACAGAGAGCATGGGGTCTGGGGTCTCACTGCCTGGATTTGCCCTGATTCCCTCCCTACCCGCAGTGTAACTTTAGGCAAGTTATTTAATATCTCTGTTCTTCATGTTTTTCAACTATAAATAGGGAGCATACCACTGACATGGCTTGGATCCGTGTCCCTGCCCAAATCTCATGTTCAATTGTAATTCCCAGCGTTGGAGGTGGGACCTGGTGGGAGGTGATGGGGGCCGATTTCCCCCTCAGTGCCACACTCGTGGTAGTGCTTGTGAGATGTGGTTGTTTAAAAGCGTGTAACACTTCCTTGCTTTCTCTCTTCTGCCTGCTCTCCTTCACCTTCTGCTATGACTGAGTTTCCTGAAGACTTCTGGAAGCCAGGCAGATACCAGAATCATACTTCCAGTACAGCCTGCTGAACTGTGAACCAATTAAACCTCTTAAAAAATTATCTAGTCTCAGGCATTTCTTTATAGTAATTCGAGAACAGGCTAATACAAGCACCTACCTCATAGAGTGGATAAAAGGGGGGAATGTGTGCATAAATGGAGATGCATGGAGTTGTGCTTAGCACATAGCCAGTGCCCTGTGATTGTACTATACTTGCCCCCCGCCGCCACCACCATTAAGCTGAATTGCCTCCTTTGTGCGCCTACCTAACAGTACTTGGAATGTTCTGTTTGTTAATCTCATTTCCCCATGAGCTCATCTCTGTGTTTCTGGCACTTAGCAGCAGAGAGCCTGACACACACTTGGTACTTCTTATTTTGTAGAAATGAGAGAACGCCAACATCAGCTGATGTGAGCTGGAGGCCTGCAGATTAGTTTTGCAGGTCACATATCTCCTGCAAGCCAGGGAGATATGTGACCACAGCCTGAGGCCTGGAATAATCCTAATCCCTTCAGAGGGAAGCTTGCGGAAACAGGAAGAGAATGACTCAACTCCTCTTCATGCCAGGGGCTTGACAGATGCACACCCCTCACTTAGGCTCATAACGTTGGAAAAATTCATCAGAGCAAGGAAAGCCTCTGACTGTCAGCCAGGCATGGAAACCCTCAGGGTTTTACTTTTCATGTGAAACTTTCTGTCCATACCACGTTAGGCAGAGAAGAAGATTTTTGGAGTTTCCAAATCTTCGGAGTAGAGGTCTGTCAGTAAAAACAAACTTTTCTTTCGTTAAAACTGACTTCAATGGGCCGGGCGCGGTGGCTCACGCCTGTAATCCCAGCACTTTGGGAGGCCGAGGTGGGTGGATCACGAGGTCAAGAGATCGAGACCATCCTGGTCAACATGGTGAAACCCTGTCT
>NW_016107383.1:11668700-11680814 GCF_001604975.1 Cebus imitator
AAAAAAAAAAAAAAAAAAAAAACCAACCTGACTTCAATGCATTATGATGCAAAAAATTCTGTGTTTTATTTTTATTTTTATTTTTTTTACCAAATTTTGAATCAGAAGTCCCCTCCAAAGGAACATTTTCATATTAATTTTTAAGTTAACAAATGCTCAGATAGCACTATACTGTCAAGTACCATTCTAAGTATTTAGTGAATATTAGCTTGTTCTAACCTTCATAGAAACCCTTTGAGATAGGTGGTATTATCCTTGTTTTACAGATGAGGAAACCGAGGCACAGAGAGGTAAAGTAAATTGCTCCAGGTCTACAGCTAGTGCATCATGGAGGCAGAAATCAACTAGCTTGGCTCCAGAATTTGGGCTCAGAATGGCTAGGCTTTGCCATCCCATTTAAGTCTCACCACCTTCATTTATTAAGCCTTACATCAACGCTGCAAGGTAGCTTTGTTCCCATGTACTCAGGATACTTAGGCTCAGAGAGGGTCATACAGCTAAAAGTAACAGAGCTACAGTTGGAATTCACTTCTGGTGAACAGCAAAGTGACAGCAGGCTGAGCTGACCAGACAGCCCATGGAGGAAGCGTGTTCTGCCTTTACAGGTGTAGGACCCATGGGTACTTTCCCCAAGCTTCTGTCCACCCCCAAAAACTCACACCATCGAATTATCCTTCCTTTTTCTTTTTCCATTTTCTTTATTGAAAAATGGAAAAAGAGGATTTAGACCCTCCAGTTGCATGCTGACTGGCAGTACCGATACTAAAGAGTATCTTTGTCTTATCTTTGACAGTAATGGGAGTTCTAATTTTTTGTATTTTTAGTAGAGACAGGGTTTCATCATATCGGTCAGGCTGGTCTCAAACTCTTGACCTGAGGTGATCCACCCACCTTGGACTTCCAAAGTGCTGGGATTACAGGCATGAGCCACCGCACCCAGCCCATTGTATCATTCTTATGCCTTTGTGTCCTCATAGCTTAGCTCCCATATATTAGTGAGAACATACGATGTTTGGTTTTCCATTCTTAATTTCACTTAAAATAATAGTCTCCAATCTCATCCAGGTCACTGTAAATGCTGTTAATTCGTTCCTTTTTATGACTGAGTAGTATTCCGTCATATATATATACACCACAGTTTCTTTATCCATTTGTGGACTGATGGGCATTTGGGTTGGTTCTACAATTTTACAATTGTGAATTGTGCTACTATAAACGTGTGTGCAAGTATATTTTTCATATAATGACTTCTTTTCCTCTGGGTAGATACCCAGTAGTGGGATTGCTGAATCAAATGCTAGTTCTACTTTTAGTTCTTTAAGGAATCTCCACACTGTTTTCCATAGAGGCTGTACTAGTTTACATTCTCACCCACAGTGTAGAAGTGTTCCCTGTTCACCACATCTATTGTTTTTTGATTTTTTGACTTGGTCATTCTTGCAGGAATAAGGTGGTATTGCATTGTGGTTTTGATTTGCATTTCCCTGATTATTAGTGATGTTGCGCATTTTTTCACGTTTGTTGGCCATTTATATATCTTCTTTTGAGAATAATCCATTCATGCCCTTAGTCTACTTTTTTGATGGAATTGTTTGTTTTTTTTCTTACTGATTTGTTTGAGTTTGTTGCAGATTCTGGATATTAGTCCTTTGTCAGATGTATAGATTGTGAAGATTTTCTCCCACTCTGTGGATTGTCTGTTTACTTTGCTGACTGTTCCTTTTGCTGTGCAAAATCTCTTCAGTTTAATTAGGTTCCAGCTATTTATCTTTGTTTTTATTGCATTTGCTTTTGGGCTCTTTGTCATAAAATCCTTGCTTAAGCCAATGTCTAGAAGGGTTTTTCCAATGTTAGCTTCCAGAATTTTTATAGTTTCAGGTCTTAGGTTTAAGTTCATCTTGAGTTGATTTTTGTTTAAGGTGAGAGATGAAGATCCAATTTCATTCTCCTACATGTGGCTGGCCAATTATCCCAGCAACATGTTTTTGAAAAGGACGTCCTTTCCTTGCTTTGTGTTTTTGTTTGCTTTGTTGAAGATCAGTATTTGGCTGTAAGTATTTGGGTTTATTTCTGGGTTCTCTATTCTGTTTCATTGTCTTATGTGCCTATTTTTATGTCAGTATCATGCTGTTTTGGTGACTGTGGTCTTACAGTATAGTTTGAACTCAGGTAGTGTGATACCTCCAGATTTATTCTTTTTGCTTAGTCTTGCTTTGGCTATGCAGGCTCTTTTTTGGTTCCATATAAATTTTAGAATTGTTTTTTCTTAATTTTGTGAAGAATGATGGTGGTATTTTGATGGGGATTGCATTGACCATATAGATTGCTTTTGACAGTATGGTCATTTTCACAATATTGATTCTACCCATCCATGAGCATTGGATGTGTTTCCATTTGTTTGT
This sequence comes from Cebus imitator, assembly GCF_001604975.1. Lineage (NCBI taxonomy): Eukaryota > Metazoa > Chordata > Mammalia > Primates > Cebidae > Cebus > Cebus imitator. The sequence continues at coordinate 11,671,103 of NW_016107383.1, forward strand.
GTGGTCTGTGATTTCTTTCAGCAGTGTTTTGTAGTTTTCCTTGTAGAGGTCTTTCAACTCCTTGGTTAGATATATTCCTAAGTATTTTATTTTATTTTTGCAGCTATTGTAAAAGGGGTTGAGTTCTTGATTTGATTCTCTGCTTGGTCATTGTTGGTGTATAGAAGAGCTACTGATTTTTGTACATTAATCTTGTATCCAGAAACTTTGCTGAATTCTTTTATCAGTTCTAGGGGCTTCCTGGAGGAGTCTTTAGGGTTTTCAAGATAAACAATCATCTTGTCAACAAACGGTGACAGTTTGACTTCCTCTTTACCAATCTGAATGCCTTTTATTTTTTCTTTCTCATCTGATTGCTCTGGCTAGGACTTCCAGTAGTATGTTGAAAAGGAGTGGTGAGAGTGGGCATCCTTGTCATGTTTCCATTCTCAGAGGGAATGCTTTCAACTTTTCCCCATTCAGTATTATGTTGGATGTGGTTTGTCATATATGGCTTTTATTTACATTAAGGTATGTCCTTTGTATACCTTCTCCTCTGTGTGACCATGTCTTCTCTTCTGTTTCTTACAAGAACACTTGTCACTGGGTTTAGGGTCCACCTAGACCAATTTTGCTGAGGGTTTAATCATAAAGGGATGCTGTGTTTTGTCAAATGCTTTTTCTGCATCTATTGAGATGATTATGTGATTTTTGTTTTTAATTCTGTTTATGTGGTGTATCACATTTATTGGCTTGTGTATGTTAAACCATCCCTGCATCCTTGGTATGAAACCCATTTGATCATGGTAGATTCTCTTTTTGATACGTTGTTGTATTCAGTTGGCTAGTATTTTGTTAACAATTTTAGCATCTATGTTCAACAATGATATTGGTCTGTAGTTTTCTTATTTGGTTATATCCTTTGCTGGTTTTGGTATTAGGGTGATTCTGGTTTCATAGACTGTATTAGGGAGGGTTCCCTCTTTCTCTATCTTGTGGAATAGTGTCAAAAGGATTGGTACCAATTCTTCTTTGAATGTCTGGTAGAATTCTGCTGTGAATCTGTCTAGTCCTGGAGGTTTTTTTGTTGGTATTTTTAAAATTACCGCATCAATCTCGCTGCTTGTTATTGATCTGTTTGGTGTATCAAATTCTTCCTGATTTAAGGTAGGAGGGTTGTATTTTTCCAAGAATTTATCCATCTCTTCTAGGTTTTCCAGTTTATGTGCGTAAAGGTTTTCATAGCAGCCTTGAATGATCTTTTGTATTTCAGTGATGTCAGTTGTAATATCTCCTGTTTCATTTCTTAGTGAGGTTATTTGGAATTTCTCCCTTCTTTTCTTGGTTAATCTTGCTACTGTTCTATCAATTTTATTTATCTTTTCAAAGAACCAGCTTTTTGTTTCATTTATCTTTTGTATTTTTTGTTTCAATTTTATTTAGTTCTGCTCTGATCTGGTTTGAGTTTGGTTTGTTCTTATTTCTTTAGTTCTTTAATGTATTATCTTATAATGTCAGTTTGTGCTCTTTCAGTCTTTTTGATGTAGGCGTTTAGGGCTATAAATTACCCCCACTTTTTTTTTGTGAGATGGAGTCTTACTCTGTTGACCAGGCTGGAATAGAATGGCATCATCTCGGCTCACTGCATCCTCCGCCTCCTGGGTTCAAGTGATTCTCCTGCCTCAGCCTTCCATGTAGCTGGGACTACAGGTGCCTGCCACCACAGCTGGCTAATTTTTGTATTTTGAGTAGAGATGGGATTTCACCATATTGGCGTGGCTGGTCTCAAACTCCTGATCTCATGAACCACCTGCCTTGGCCTCCCAAGGTGCTGGGATTACAGGCGTGAGCCACCGCGCCGGCCTGAACTTTCTTCTTAGCACCGCCTTTGCTGTATCCCAGAGGTTTTGGTAGGTTGTGTCATTATTGTGCTTCAGTTTGAAGAATTTTTTAATTTTCCTCTTGATTTCATTTTTGATCAAATGCTCATTCAGGAGCAGGTTATTTAATTTCCATGTATTTGCATGGTTCCTTTTGGAGCTGATTTCCAGTTTTATTTCACTGTGTCTGAGAGAGTGGTTTACATAATTTCAATTTTCTTAAATTGATTGAGGTTCATTTTATGGGCTATCATATGATTTATCTTGAAGAAAGATCAAATCTTTTATGATTAGGAGAAGACAAAAGGACTAATAATATTATCTTAGGGCTCCTGTAACATATTATCATAAGTTAGTTGACTGGAAACAATATACATTTATACTCTCGTAGCTCTGGAGGCCAGAAGTTTGAAATTGAAGCATGGGCAGGACTGTGCTCACTCTGAATGCTCTGGAGGAGAATTTTTTCGCCTCTTCAGAGGCTCCTGGTGACTCCAGCGATCCTTGACACTCCTTGGATTGTAGTTGCAGCACTTCAATGTCTGCCTCCATCTTCACACACCTTCTCCTCTGCTTGGCTATGTCTGCTCTTCTGTTTCTTACAAGGACACTTGTCATTGGGTTTAGGATCCACCTGGATGATCCAGGATATCTTCATTTTGAGATCCTTAACTTAGTGACATGTGCAAAGACCCTTTTTCTAAATAAATCATTGTGTTAGGCCGTTCTTGCATTGCTATAAAGAAATATCTGAGACTGGGTAATTTATGAAGAAAAGAGGTTTAATTGGCTCATGGTTCTGCAGGCTGCACAGGCAGTCTAGTGGGCTCTGCTTCCGAGGAAACCTCAGGTCATGGCGGAAGGCAAAGGGGGAGCAGGTACATGATATGAACAGAACAGGTACAAGACAGGTGTTTGGAGCAGAAAAGGTGCTACACATTTTTAAATGACCAGATCTTGTGAGAACTCACTGTCATGAAGACAGCACCAAGCTATGAGGGATCTACCCTCATGGTCCAAACATCTCCTGTCAGGCCCCAACTCCAGCACTGGAGATGACAGCTCAACATGAGCTTTGGTGGGGACAAGTATCCAAACGCTATCAGCCATACAGCAGAATCTTTCTTGTGAGCCATTAAAGGAAAAATGTACCAGAAAGAAATATTCTCAATAGTCAAGGTTCCAGGGATTTGGATGTATCTTTATAGGGCCACCATTCAACCCACTATAATCAGTAATAACTTTAAACTTTTAAACATCTGTTCTGTCTTGCATTCTGCTAAGCACATCAGGGATACAGAGATAAGACAGAGATGCTACCTCTGACTGGTCTCCCATCCTCCCTCCTTCCCTTCCCTTTCCTTCCTTCTAAAGATGAGTTTATTGAGTTCTAATTTATATACAGTAGCATTTGCCCTGTTTAGATATATAGCTGAGGAAGCAGGTTTAGAGAGACAGAACAACTTTTTCAAGCATATACAGAGAAGAAAGAGCAGAGGTCAGAATTTGAACCCATGTTCTCTATTGCCAGAGTCTGGATACTAAACTTTCAGTCTATATGGCCTCTGATCTTCTTCTGGGAGCTTCTGGTTCCTCATTTGTCAAAGGAGGAAGCTGACAAGATGCTTCCTAGAAGCTCAGGGAGTGCTGATGTGAGAGACTACCGTGGTGAAAGGCAGGGGAGCACTTATTAAAAGAAATACTTCAGAACCAAACACCACATGTTCTTATTCATAAGTGGGTGTTGGACAATGAGGACCCAGGGAGGGGAACATCACACAATGGGGTCTGTTGGGGGAGGGGGGCTAGGGGAGGGACATCAGGGGTTGGGGAGGCTTGGGAGGGATAACATTAGGAGAAATACCTAATGTAGGTGATGGGGGGATGGAGGCAGCAAACCACCATGGCATGTGTATGCCTATGTAACAATCCGGCAAGATCTGCGCAGGTACCCCAGAACTTAAAGTACAATAATAATAAGAAATCCTTCAGTGTGAAGAGAGCCTTTTTGATATGGAAATTTTAGTGCCCCCTGTAAGCATTCAGCCTATTTGTGATATATTTCAGGTCCATGTGCTTGGTTAAGCAGATTTGCAGCTCATGATATCTCATTTCAATTGAGCTAATCCTCACAAAATGGACAAGTGATTTAAATGATTCTTGTGAAGAAGCTGCATGCTGAAGATAATATTAATGATGTGAGGCTCAGGAAACAGCAGGAGAATGGCTGACTTGACACTCCTGCCATTCCTGGTGCTTGCTACATTTCAGCTAATTACAGGATAAAATTCATGGCAGTCTAATGCCATCAATCACAAAATTGGTCAGAATACACAAATTATTAAGAAGACTATTTGAAATGTGGCCTTTCATATTTGTTATCATTCATGATGATTCTGTTCTGAGTGAATACTGTGTCTTATAAAGCTAAGGAGAACTGGCATTGCAATTGACCAGCATTAAAAAAACCTAAGGTTTTTCAGCTGTTTAAAGTCATGAGACATTCAGTACAGCTCTTTACACAATTTGGATTAAATTTGATAATTTGGAATTTATTACTTAATAGTGATAGTGAACAGCCATAGTCCATTGGTCAAATGTTGTTTCTTGTTTACTAATTCACTCATTACTAACTCATGACATTTACTGATAGGGTAATTTAAGCGTGTGTTTGTGTTTTTTGAAATTTACCTGCTATATATTACTCTTGGCAGTCACTTATCCTTGAAAAGATAAGTGAAAATGATTGAAGAAATACCTAATAACTAGATGCCTTGGTCATTAAATGCTGTTGGAAGGTGCATCAAACTTGTTGCCAAAGAGCTGAAAAAACAAATATTAAAACAAATAGTTTAGTGTGAGAGGTTTGCAATGCAGTTGCTCAAAAGTACAGATGTTTCTGACATATTGCAGCTTCTGTCATTGCTGGATTCTTCTTTTCAATAATGGAATACATTGGAGGGCTCTTTCTTGTGAGTCATTAATGGAAAAAAATACCAGAAAGAAATATTCTCAATAGTCAATTAGTTTCTTAACAAAAGCAATGTTTCTGTTATTTGCATTGACTGGGATAAAAAAACTATGTAGGTTTCCTGGGCTAGCACCTCATGTGAAATTTATTTACTGCAGTGTCCACAGCAAGCTACTAAAGCAAAGAAGTTAAAGTCACAAGAGAACTGAATACAATAGGATGTTATTGATGTGGATCAATATATAGAGGCAAGATGTTTAAAGTATAGCAGAATCTTAACAATACTTTATAATTAGATAGGAAATAAACCTCAAATATTTTTTGCATGGAGAGATTTCCTCATTCTGTTTTGGGAAAGTATTTGAAATAGTGGGTGAACATAAAATTATGGGTTCCAAATTATTTGATCTTTTCAAGGATAAGCGACTGTCAAGAATAAGATATAACAGGTGCGTTTGAAAAAACACAAACGTACGCTTAAATTACCCTATCGGGGCAAATGTCATGAGTTAGTAATGAGTGAAATAGTAATTGATTTTCAGAAGAAACTTGTAAGCCACAATGAGATGTCATTACACACGTACCAAAATTGCTAAAATGAAAAAGATAATATCAAGAGTCGACAAGAATGTGAAACAACTAGAAATCCCACAGTAGTGAAAGTGACAATTCATAAAACCAGTTCAGGCAACTGTTTGGCAGTATTTAGGAAGGCAGAACATGTGGAAACCCAACGACCAAGCAATGTACTTCTAAGTATATAGCAACAGAAAGCATACAAATGTTCACTAAAAGAGAGACACCAGAGTGTTCACAGCAGCACCATTTCTAACATTCCAACCCTGGATTATCCAAATGCCCATCAAATGTAAAATAGATAAACTTTTTGTTGTGTATTCACACAAGAGAATACTCCACAAATGAATGATCCACAACAATACTTGATGATATGGACACATCTCACAAATGAGATTTTGAGACAAAGGAGCCACACGTACAAAAGGTTTCCTCCGGTGTGATCCCACTTACGTGAGGTTAAAAAGAAAACTCAACAAAATTAATCTGAAAGTTGGATAATGGTTGTTCTTGGGGGGGAAAGAACTGGCAAGGGCATAGAGAGAGGCTCCCAGGGGAGCAGGCAATGTTTTGTGCCTTAATCTAGTTCCCAAACAAGGCATATTCACATCGTAAAAATACATTGATCTGTGCACTTACAGGTACACTTTTCTGTGTGCATATTCTTGAATAAGAAAAAAAAAGTCACTTGTTCCATGAAGACAGTTTGTGCAGTGATGATCTGAAGCAGTTTCTTTGTTAACAGCATTAAACATAATGTGTATAAGCCGTATCTCTATTTCTGAAAAGACTGAAATAGAAAAATCGAGCCTGTTTTACATTTCCAAATGAAATGTTTCAGTGCATATTGAACTATTTTTAAAACTTTTCAATAAATTGTGAGAAAAACGGATTGTCACAAAGGAAGTTGGAAATTTACTTGCCACATTTCACCAAGACCTTTGCGCATAACTGGTAGATGGAATTAAAAAAAAAAGTATTATGACTGAATAAGGCAACAATGCTGTATTTCTTTCATTTGGATCGACGTATCTTTTTGAGACATCTTTTCCAGCTATGACAGGTATTAAAAGCAGGTTTCAGAACAAATCAAATTTAGGACCAAACTATCAATTACTCTGTCATAAAGATTAAACCAAGATTGAAGAAAAAGGAGCGCGTGTTCAAAATCACAGTGTGCTCACTGAAATAATTTTTATTCTTAGAAATTTTTTATAGCGGCCGGGTGCCATGGCTCACGCCTGTAATCCCAGCACTTTGGAAGGCTGAGGCAGGCAGATCATGAGGTCTGGAGTTCCAAGACCAGCATGGCCAACATGGTGAAACACCATCTCTACTAAAAAAAAAAAAAAATACAAAAATTAGCTGGGCGTGCTGGTGAGTCCCTGTAGTTCCAGCTACTTAGTAGACTGAGGCGGAAGAATTGCTTGAACCCAGGAGACAGAGGTGGCAGTGAGCTGAAATCGGGCCACTGCATTCTGGCTTGGGTGACAGTACGAGACTCCCTCTAAAAAAAAAAAAAAAGAAAAAATTTTTATAGCAAAGCAAAAAAATTGGTTAGGTGTTACTAAATAAAATAAAATAATTAAAATTATTTAATTCATCTTGACTTCAACTTTTAAAACTATTATGTAATTTTATGATACATATTAGAAAAACAGTATGTATATATAAATTAAAAATACACAGGCATATATTGGAGGTGCATGCTTGAAATTTTGTTACTGATATAGGGCCAGATTATAAAAGCTCGGAGACCGCTGATCTCTTCTCTTTACCTAGGGTTTAGCCTTCAGTAACAGGTTGATGTGAGTTAGGAGCCAGGGAGATGAAGATTTGAATCCTGGTTCTGCTATTTACTAGATATATGATTTTGAGTACTTAGTCAGTGGATCTGGATCTGGGTTTTTCATTAGTAGAATAAGGATTTAGCACCTATCTGGAAAGGTTTGATGGGATAATTCAATGAGTCAATAGATGTAAATGTCTTAGTACCTTGATTAGCCTCTGGAAGTTCAATCAGTGGTCACGATGACTGTCATGCTGCCATTTCCTGGTGCTTTCTAAACTTGCCTCCTGGGTGCTTATTGAAAATGTTTGGGCCTCAATTCAGATTTTCTTGGTGGGGCTTTGTAGCTTGTATCTTTGGAAGGACTTCCAGTGATTCTTACTATCAAGCGAGTTTGAGAAAGTCTGATTTAGAAGGTGCTGAAGCCATCTTTCCTGTAATGATTATTCTCTGGGGACCAGTCTTATCTCCTACGTGCCATGAACGCCCGTAGGACCATCTCTGTCTCCAACATGGTCTAGCAGGGAGCTCTCTAAGCTACTGAAGGGCAATGGGTGGTGAGGGCCAAGGTGAAAGCTCCATGACTGGGATGATGAGTAAAAACTGGTCTCATTGGGCAGATCACAGCAACCAGGAGATGAGGAGAGGCACCAGACTGAGATCTTAGAGGGGAGTGGGGCACATGAAGAAGGAGGAGAAACTTCCCCCTTGGGCCTGGAGCTCAATAGCCTGCTTGATCTTCACACAACTAGGATCGGAAGTAGGATTAGGTCCCTGGGGGAACTGGATGGGGGCCTTTGGAGGCAATGCATGGCACCTGGGCACACAGTCAGCTCTGTGTCACTGAGACCCAGGTTCAAGTAGGAGCCAGCCAGAACAGAGACATAAAATCAGATAAGTCCAGGAGTAGGATAGACTTGTACTTTGTTGTTTGATTCTGATAAAGATTCTCCCACTCCATTCCCAGTGACTTAGGACAGATTGGTTCTTGAATTCTATGAGGATCAAACAGGCTACTGCGGGTTTACCTATGCTAGGTGCTTAATGAGTGCATGCATATTCAGCATGCAATCAGGGAGTCACACTTAATCTTCTCTTGTCATTTTGTCTTCTGTGCGTCTACTTCTTTCACCTAGGCTCTCGCCTTGCTTCTTCAGGGACGACGGCCTGGCTGAGCCGCAGTGAGCAGGTGCTCTTTCCCAGCACAGACGCCCTGCTGTGTCCTGACGGTCCTGCGTTGCCCTCAGTCTTAAGGTGTGGATAATTAAGGTAATGAACACTTTTCCACTAGCTGCTGAAAGCCTCATTAATTTACACACATGTTGCCGCAGGCAAATTATGGCGTCAAGGGTGGGAGGATCAACAAAAATAACTTCAGAAATTCATTAATCAGACTTAGTCAAACATGTTGTTTGGAACTGAGTGTTCTTATCCTGTGATGGTCAGAGGATTAGACTTTTTTTTTCTCCAAAGACATGAAAGGAGCTTCTTAAGCAATATTTGGGAACATCTAGGTTATTGTATTGGCATTTATCACTCTGGTGGTTGACGCTAATGGAATCTGTCCAAAGACTTCAGTGTGGAGGATTCCATAAATGCTGAATATGCTACAGTGGATGATTGGGGTTTCTAAATATGGCAGAGGGAAAAAATGATCATGAGATCACACAGAGAAACATACCCAGTGAGGACAGAGATGACTAATGCTACCAAATACTCATTTTCTCCCTAACATGTCATAGGTGACCTTGAAGTCAGGTCAGAGCTACAGAATTATCTGCTGGTTTGCTTCCCAGCCCTCTCCTTTTTTTGTTGTTGTGGTAGGCTTGGAGGACTCTATCCCAGATGACGAAATGCAAGAGGAGAACTTTTGGACCCATCCTGGACTTGGTGTGCATGAAAAATAAAGTTGTATTATGTTAAGCCACAGAGATTTCCTGACTGATCGGTTACTGCAGCAGTCTACCCATCCTGACAAATACATCAGCTGCTTCATTTAAGGCTAAGCACATTTTCTTTTGAATATGGCGATTAGGCCAGTTGTCCCATGGTAACCTCATGAGCAGAGTGTCTGAATTCCAGCATGGCTTTCAAGACGATCTTTCATGAACAAGTTGGGGTATTCTCTGAATAAACTAGGGTCATGGGCAGTGGGTAATAAAACATCTAAGCTACTTGAATAAGGATCTACCCTAAAAGGGTGGATTAGTAAATAAACACGAAACTTAAGAGAGGATATTGGCTGGGCGCAGTGGCTCACGCCTGTAATCCCAGCACTTTGGGAGGCTGAGGTGGTAGATCACCTGGGGTTGGGAGTTCGAGACCAGCCTGACCAACATGGAGCTCTGTCTCTACTAAAAATAAACTAGCCAGGCGTGGTGGCGCATACCTGTAATCCCAGCTACTTAGGAGGCTGAGGCAGGAGAATCGCTTGAACCTGGGAGGTGGAGGTTGCGGTGAGCCGAGATTGTGCCACTGCACTCTAGCCTGGCCAACAAGAGTGAAACTATCTCTCTC
>NW_016107383.1:11680884-11682733 GCF_001604975.1 Cebus imitator
AAAAAAATCCAAAAAACCCATAGTATATTAATACATTCCCTATTCAGTGCCATTCAAACTTTAAACAATGGCTTCAGAGACAATAGACACACCCTGCTTTTTAAGTTGGTCTGTACCACAGAGAAATGACAGGCTGAGTATCTTGACTGACTGATTCAGAACACAAATAAAGTCCGGTAGGCCAGAACATGGGCCTAAAATGACAAGATGAGAGAAAAGCCTCTCATATAAACATGTGTGTATGTTGATTTGAACTGCAGATCACAGGAGAGGAGGGATGAAGTTTAAAGTATTTTGAAAATAGCTAAGTAGACCAGTATTTTTAGAAGATGAGGTAAAACTCAGTGGGAGATAAGACTGAAACTGGTGTGAGGCCTTCAAGTGGAGAGCCCTGAATTCCACGCCTAGGAGTTCAGGCAATGGGAAGGCATCAACAGTATTTGAGAGAGGAAGTGACGTGATTTAATTTAGTTTTTTTTTTTTTTTTTTTTTAAACTTCTTTTCATTTCCAAGGTCCACTATCTCCTTTCTCTCCAGTTGGTTGGAGGATACCTGTGAGGGGCATGGTCATTTGTTAAGTTTCAGGCACTCATACGTTCATTGATTCATTTAACCCTCACAATTATGAGAGGTAGGTTCAACTATACTCATTTTACAGATGAAAAAACTAAGGCTCAGGGACTTTATCAAATTTATCCAAAAACTCTCAGGCCCTCTTGGACTGGATAACACAGTGTGTAAATAGGAAGCCCCAATGGTTCTGCAGGTTGAGTTTCCCTTATCTGGAATGCTTGGGAGTAGAAGAGTTTCTGATTTTGGAATTTTTTGAATTTTGAAGTATTTGCCTATATAAAATGAGATATCTTAGAGTAGGACCCAAGACTAATGTGAAACTCCAAAAAATGTAAATGTATTTACATATACACCTCATATGTATTTCATATACACCTCATTTACATAGCCTGAGGTAGGTAATTTTATAGAACATCTTAAGTAATTTTCTGCACAAAATCAAGTTTTTGTCTTATTACCCTTTGTGGGTGCGGTTGTGTTGGAAAATCTGGGTGTGTGCAGGAAAGATACATTGCAGCTGAAAGGGGCTAGCAGGACCTTTTTTCCATTTGGTAAGTTGAATAATCTGTGTGTTATGTGCCCTGGCTTTTGATGGCATATTCTGCCACATAAGGTCAGGTGTGAAATTTTCCACTTGCGGCATCATGGTGGCCCTCAAGAAGTTCTGGATTTTGGGACATTTTGCATTTCAGATTTTTAGATTAGGGGTGCTCAACCTGTGTAAATATTGTACTACCAGGAAGAAAGCCATACGGAGGAGAACAGATCTGGAACTCTTGTAGAGAAGGGGAACCAGATCCCTAATCAAGCCTGACTTGAAGGCCATCCTACTGCCAATCTTTTTAGTTGCGTGTATGACAGTGAGCCAATTTGAGTTGGGATTTCCTGACAAGCACACTAACTGGTGCAAGCATCTGATGTCTCTGAATTATGGGGTGCTTAGTCTGCTTTGGCCTCCATAACAAAATATCATAGACTGGGTGGCTTAAACAACAAACCTATTTCTCACAGTTCAGGAGGCTGGGAAGTCTGAGATCAAAGTGCTGGCTGATTTGACTCCTTCCTTCCCTTCCTTCCTTCCTTCCTTCCTTCCTTCCTTCCTTCCTTCCTTCCTTCCTTCCTTCCTTCCTTCCCTCCCTCCCTCCCTCCCTCCCTCCCTCCCTCCCTCCTTCCCTCCCTCCCTCTTTCTCTCTCTCTTTCTCCCTTTCTGTCTTTCTTTCTCTTCCCTTCCTTTCTTCCCTTTTCTTTCTTTCTTTCTTTCTTTCTTTCTCTTTCT
>NW_016107383.1:11684503-11716800 GCF_001604975.1 Cebus imitator
CTCCTGGGTTCAGGCAATTCTCCTGCCTCAGCCTCCTGAGTAGCTGGGACTACAGGCACGCGCCACCATGCCCAGCTAATTTTTTGTATTTTTAGTAGAGACGGGGTTTCACCATATTGACCAGGATGGTCTCGATCTCTTGACCTTGTGATCCACCCGCCTCGGCCTCCCAAAGTGCTGGGATTACAGGCTTGAGCCACCGCGCCCGGCCTTGGCGTCATTCTTCTTGTTCACATGCAGCCTTTACGCTCTGGCCAGGCTGAGCCTCCGCAGTTTCCTGAAGGTAGCACATCATCTCTCTTTGCACACTGTTCCTTCTGTTCTTCTAGTTCAGGTGCCCCTTTCTCCAAGAAGTGTTCCCTAACCAGTCCTGTTTGGGTTAGGTATCTCTTCTGTAATCCCATAACACAACATATTTATTCTCCTATACCCCTTATTGTGTGCTGCTGTTAATGATTACATGCCTGTCTTTTCTATGAAACTTTTAGGTCCCTAAGAGAAGGCACTAGGTCTTAGTCTTGAAGCTCCCTTGCCTAACACATGGTAGATATTTACTAAATACTTGCAGAAGTCATAAAGTGTGGTGCTTAAGAGTGTACGCTACATCAGGCCACTGAATTTCAAATCCCAGGTCCAATATTGACTACCTTCCTGAGCTCGGACACTCTTTAACTTCTCTGCGCATCAGTTTCTTTATCTGTAAAAGTGTGGATGATAGAGCACCTGGACCATGAGTCTGTGGGACTGAAATGAGTGAATATATATGAAACTCTTAGAATCTTGCCCAGCACGTAGTCAGCAATCAAGAATTGTTAGTTGTCATCACTTTCTGAATAATTGAGGAATGTCACATGCAGGATGCTAGTGTTTTACATGCAGGTTTTATGTTTACTAATCCTGTAAGTATGTGTTACTACCCCTACCCTCACATTACTAACAAGGAGACTGAGGCTAGGAGGGCCACGCTCACCCTCATCCTGCAGCTGGTGAGCTTTAGAGGCTGGACTCAAACCCAGCTGTGCTGGCCCTGAGACGCCTTTTTTCTTTTTCTTTTTTTAAAATCAACTTGTTTCTAAAGTCCTCCAGGTCTCTAATCTCTCATTCTCAATAATCTCCCTCCCTGACTCCAAAGGTCTATTTAGGGGAGGAGGTTTGCTAGGGAGAGAAAAGGGAAAGGAGAGGCAAGCTGGGATTCACTTGAAAAGTCTCCAAATCCTTTAATAAGTTGATCCCAGGACCTTCAGCATTGGCAGTGAGAGGAGTATCTTCATGGTGGGGGAGGTGCTGGCTTAAGCCCTAAATTGAGCTCTCAGAGACTGACTTCCTTCCCTAGCTCACTTTAGAGGATATGGGTTTGATTTATTAAGAGGGCCTGGGATCTCCTGTGCTGTTGAAATAACTGAAGACCACAAGTCTAAAGTTGATTTGGGGGCTTAGGGGATCACCACGGTACATATGTGTTACACCAGCTCAGAGGTGTGGCATGCATGCCGTGGATCTGAATTCATGTCTGGATCAAATTTCTGGTAGCTTTCCTTGAATATAGACACTTTACTTTGTGAAAACTTGTCTTGCAAAATAACAATAATACCACCACCAGCAGCAGCAGTTACAGCAATAATCGTAAAACAACCACGGACCCAGGATTTTACAACGAGAATTTAAAAGGTCATATTTCCATTTTCCATCCCCTTTTGGTGTTGGATGCCCCACTCAGAAGAAATCATGCTCTTACAGGTGGAGTTAAGAATCAGGAGCCCAAGGACAGCCTCCCAGCCGTGGCTTGGGTGTGTCTCTATCTCCCTGGGCTCCAGAACTGGGGCCAGAGACTGGCCAAGTGTAAACATGGCTTTAGACAGTGAACTCAGAGGTGGAGTGAGCAATTCTAGAGCACAAGTAGACTGACTCATAACCCAACCCGACATCCTTCAAAAAAAATCATGAGTCCACAAAACAATAGGAAAATAAATCTCTAAGTCAGAGATACAGTGACAGGTAATTGTCTTAAACTAACGGTTTCGTGAAATTTGGGACCACTGGTTGAGTCCTAGTACAGGAACAACATGTTGGTTTAGGGTATTTTGGAGGGCCATTGGTTTCCCTTCTTGGCCAAATGATGAACAATGATAGAGAAGAGATGTTTATCCTTTTCAGATCCGTGGGAACATCCGCAAATGGGTGGAGCCTGAGGCCTCCGGATGCCCTGGAATAATTTTTTCCTTCCTGTGGGATCCCAGATGAGATGAAAGGTCACAGCCACTGTTCTTAAACCAGGTATGTCCAGCCTATAGGCGCATTTCCTGAAGGTGAGTTCTGCAATTGCACAGAGGTCAACACACACCAGACTGGGTGTTCTTGCTGAAGGTACTTCTCTTTAGGAACCCTACCTGCTTGCTTCTTTTGCCATAACTGTTTGCATCAATAGAATGAAGGAAAAGTGTCTTGTTGTTTTCCAAGTGCGATTGGATTTTTTGTGGGTCCACAATGTTTACAGCAGAATAGTGATATCTGTTCCCTCCGTCTCCTTAACCCCACCATGCATCTTTGCTAAGCATATCCAATAATTTTTGTACATCCTCCTGTGTAGGTTGTCAGCTAACCTGACTCCCATTCCTGGGCAACCCAAGAGCCAGGGGATCTCTGGGGCTTAGGAACCAGGAGCTGAAGACATTAAAGATTTCTTTATTTAGCAAGAGGTCTGAAATCAGTGTGGGAAACGTTTTGCATACTATAGGGAGCCAAAGGGTAAGTGGAACATCTGGCTGCTGTCTTTCTATTGGCATTCTAATATTTTCATCTCAGTGAGATGAGGCATCCTTAAGTGTGAGAACCTTATAAAGCTCCTAAAACAGGTGGATAAAGAAAGTAGACTGAATGGTGCGCATACAGGCAGAGCAGTAGCTGCAATGTGGACACAGAGATAGGGTTTCTGGGCATGCCCCACACCTCAGGTCTTTAGCATGGTCAGCATAATGTAGCTGTCAGATCTGAGTTCTTATTTCAGTTCTGCCACTTCCCAGTTTTGTAACTTTGGGCAAATTGCTGCTCTTAACCTCAGTTTTCCTACCTGTAAAATGGGCATGGTATCATGAAGAATGCTGAGAACGTTACCTGTAGTCATGTATATGAAGCATCTGACATAGATCCTGCACATGGGTTAAGCCCCCTTTGCATTAACCCTATCTCTGAGGATTTGTTATATCTTATTCAGTGAAAATGGGGAGTTTAAGTTTGAAGAAAGGTAAGGAAAGTCAGGAAAGCCCAACATCCTCCTTTATAAATGAGGAACCTGAGGCCAGGGAAGTTAAGCCGTTTCTCTAGTCATGGCCCTGAGGTCTTGACTTTTTATCCAGTGATTGTTTCATGGTTTGATGCTTCTGTGGAGACTGAAGTTGCTGATACATACATGAGCAAGACAATTGTATGAGGTAAGAAAATACCACTCAAAAGCATTCTTCCATGAGCAAGTACCACTGTGTGCATGTGTGGTGCTGCTGGTGGTGGTGGATTGTCAGCAAATTAATTACTGAAGATGCCATAGAATCATGGCTCCCTGGGGACGACGGCTGATAAAGAAATTCCCTGGGCTTTCTCCAGGGCTTGACTATATCTATGTTTAATTCAGAGTATTTTGTGAAGGCATTGTCTTGAAGAATATTTGCTGGGTAGTTACAAATTAGAGGAAAGCTTTCTGAAGACAGAGTTAGCTGGGTACCATTAGACATCACAGGACCTCAAAGCAAATGTTGACCAAAATGTGTTCGCAGATCATGGATAAGGAAAAAAGCTTCCCTGGTCATCACAGTGACCTTTTACTGTATATTGCCTTCTGAAATTGCATTTCCCAAAATGATTTGGGGACCATCTTTTTCTTGTAATTATCATTCTTTGTAGCTAGTGTTCCACCATTCATTTTTAAATAAACTGTTAGCTTAGAGACTTAGATACATGTAGACTATCAGGCAACACTGATACATCAGTGTGTATTCTATTTAGTCAGAAATGCACTGGCCACTTTATTACAAGAAATATGCAATATAAAAAGTGCAAGCCAGTGGAACTCCTCTGAGGAAGGACTCTCTGGAAGATGGAGCTCGTGGTACTGCACAGATGTGTGCTAACAATTGAGTATAAGTAATCTTCTTTAAAGTAACCAATATGTTCCACCACTCGTTACCAGTGGTTCTCTCATATTGTCCTAGTCCATTTTGAGTTGCTATAGGAGAACACTGAAGACTAAGTAATTTATAAAGAACAGAGATTTATTTCTTACAGTTCTGGAGGCTGGGAAGTCCAAGGTCGTGGTGTTCACATCTGGTGAGGGCCTTTTTGCTGTGTCATCCCATAGCAGAAGGCAGAAAGGTGAGAGAGAGAGAGAGAGAGAGAGAGAGAGAGAGAGAGAGAGAGTGTGTGTGTGTGTCAGAGAGAGAGAGAGTGTCAGAGAGAGAGAGTGAGAGAGAGAGAGAGAGAGAGAGGATCAAGGTCATTCTTTTATCAAGAACCCACTTCTGGGAGCCATAACAGCATTAATTCATTCATGAGGGCAGAGCCTTCATGACTTAACCATGCCTTAAAGATCCTATCTCTCAACACTGGTGCATTAAGAATTAAGTTTTCAACATGTGGACTTTGGGGACTCTTTCAACCTATAGCACATATTAATCTAGTTGAGTCAGGAAATGGGATGTTTCAGCTAATAAAAACATCCTGACTCACCAAGTCATATGGTGAACATGGATGCTTATACTTGGTTTTTTTGTTTGTTTGTTTGTTTTGTTTTTTTGAGATGGAGTCTCTCTCTTGTTGCCCAGGTTGGAGTACAATGGCATGATCTTGGCTCACTGCAACTCTGCCCCCGGTGTTTAAGCAATTTTCCTGCCTCAGCCTCCCAAGTAGCTGGGACTACAGGCACCTGCCATCACGCCCGGCTAATTTTTGTATTTTTAGTAGAGATGGGGTTTCACCATGTTGGCCGGGATGGTCTCGAACTCTTGACCTCAGGTGATCCTCCCACCTCAGTCTCCCAAAATTCTGGGATTACAGGCGTGAGCCACCATGCCCGGCCTATAAATTTTTAAGAATCCCATTCCTGATTTAGTCTTTCTTAGATGAGTCTGAAAGTCCTCTGGGAGCTAGACATGACTCCAAGGTCACAACTGTGGGCACCCATTCTCACCGAGTGGCCTAGAGAGGGAGAGAATGCACATGGATGGGCAGCCCTGACCAAGGATGAGCTCTGAAGTTGTTCTTTGGGACAAGGTCTACGATGCTGTTTACCTCATCCCTGTGGGGTTGACAATTCCCACTCGAACATGCTTTTTACAAACTATGTCACTGGGAAGTTGCCAGTACATCCATTGCTATTTCCATTTTAGATAAGGAATCTGAAATGGTGCCTTGCTCAAGGTCATGGAGTGGGTAAGGGAGTTTCCTGGGACTACCAGCGAGATCTCTTGACTCTGAATCCAGGATTCATTCTCATGTTCTGTGATGCCTTTCATAAATGTAGAGGGCTGGGAGCACCTTGGCCATTTGGACCCCATGGAGTAGCCAGGCAACAGGGACAATCTCCTTCATTAAGTCTGTGGATCTGTTTCAGAACCACATAGACTTCACTTGGGCAGAACAAGTCCGTAAGTAAAGTCTCAATAAGACTCACAGTAAAAGTTTAGACAGTTAATATTTTAAATTACAATAATACATGCTTATTGCTGACATTTTAGTAAATACACATATATGCGTTTAAAGCACACAGTTCCACCACACATTATCTACATACTTTAAAGCTATTTTCTTCCAGTTTTTCCTTAAGTATAAAATTCTGGTATCTTTATGATTATGTTAATTGTTTTTTATCCTGAAGTTTGTTATTTATGATGATCTGTTTTTCTTCGAGATGGAGTCTTGCTCTGTCACCCAGGCTGGAGTGCAATGGCCCAATCTTGCTCACTGCAACCTCCTCTATCTCCCGGGCTCAAGCAATTCTCCTGTCTTAGCCTCCCATGTAGCTGGGATTACAGGCACCCGCCACCACACCTGGCTAATTCTTGTATTTTTAGTAGAGACAGGATTGCATCATGTTGGCCAGGCTGGTCTCAAACTCTTGACCTCGTGATCTGCCCCCTTGGCCTCCCAAAGTGCTGGGATTATAGACATGAACCATTGGGTCTGGCTGATCTTTTTTATATAACTAAATTTTCTTAAAAATATTTTAATGGTTGTATAGTATTGGTGTAACAATCTCTTTAAGTCAATCCCTAAATCTGAATATATAGATTATTTATATATAGATATATATTTTGGCAGAGATAAGAGTCTCACTATATTGCGCAGACTGGTCTCAAACTCCTGGGCTCAAGTGATCCTTCTGCCTCAGCCTCCCGAACTGTTGAGATTACAGGCGTGAGCCACAGTATCCGATCTATTTCTAATTTTTGTTAGTGTAGATTACACTTTTAAAACAATATATTTACAGATATTTTTATACAATTGGATAGGAAGCTTTATATAACTTTCCTAGTATTTGCTTTGAAGAGATTTCCAAACTTTTATTTTTGTTGAGTTGAAAGAAATGAATGTTTCGAAGATTCTTTGTATATCTCATCTTCCCCACCTGTTTTGAACCTCTTCCATAGCTTCAAGCTTTGGTCCTGCCTTCTGGTTCTCCTCTTCATCTTGCTCCCTGGATGTGATGCTTCCATGTTTTTGGCCTCATTTCCTGACACTGTCTACACACCTGTTTGTTATTCTGGGCTATACATTTCCCAGCCAAATCTGGCTTAGCTCTTGGTCCTGCTGGAATGATCTTCACTCCTCTTGTGGGAAATTGGATGGGAAGGAGAAATTGGACTTCTTTGTGAAAATTCCCTCTGCATTTCATCCAATAAAAATGTGTGAAATGCCCAGTGCCTGGCACTTCTGGAATTTTCTCCAAGGACGCCGTCCTGTTCCCATGCTGTCATAGGAACAATAAAGGGAACCATGTGGCCTCCTGCCATCTGCATGTCTCCACCAAGGGCGAATGCTTGATGAGTGGGGTGGCACTGCAAGCCCGGATCCTCAGGAGTCATCACTTTTCTTCTTGCCACAACTCTTCATTTGCTCAACAGTCCCTTAATGGCTCAGTCACTTAATGGCCCTTTCTATCAATTCTCCCATCTGCAGAATGGGGATGGTGATTCTGGGCTGACCGGGTGTTGTGAGCACTAATGAATGTTTTGAGGCATGTTGAGATCTGTAGATAAACAAATCTCAAGAAGTACAAAGTGCTAATGAGCCTGTTGCTGAGCAACTTGCTTTGAGAGACTGCTTTCTTTCCCACAGAGGAGGAATCGCTTCCTAATCCCTGGACACACAGATATCTTCTTCTTCACAGATGAACCCAAACAGTGGATTCTGAAGGGAATCTTCCCTGGACACATGCAGCTCTCAGGTTAATGGGAGGCTCAAAGTTAGGTCTAAAGCAACACCAAAATCAATCCCAAGTTAGCTTGGCTGGTAACAGCACCGCTTGGTAGGGTTTCTTGGCACTTTCTGCGACAGTGTTGGCCTGAGTGTGGAATGTATATCACTGATGACACACAGATGACTTTAGATGGTGCGTGGATGAACTTTTAATAACTTTTCACAGTTACACATTTTTTGGTGGTTATTTTCTATCTGTAGCAAGTGATACTGCTTTTTTTTATTCATTTGTCACAACAAGAATAACTCACATTTACTGAGGGCTTACTTCGTGCTGGGTAACTGCTTTACAGGGAAGCATTTAATCATCATAACAGCCTTATAATTAGATATCCGTATTATCTCCTTTGTACACATGGAGATGTTGACACATGAAGACTTTAAGGAGTCTTAGAAACTGTCTAAATGTACACAGCTGGCAAACAGCAGAGATGGGGTTTCTATCAGGCAATTTTGGCTCCAGGGCCCATGTTCCTGTTAAACACCCTGTCATATTTCCTTTCAATATATTCGCATTTATGGTACTGGTTTAAAGAATATTTAAAAATAGATGATTTGAAGTTACAAAAGCATGTTGGTTGGAATAAAAACGATGTTTAAAATCTAAGCTAAAAATATTGAGATGGTTTGAAGATGTGGTGGATACTGCGATGTTGGAATCAATGACTCAAGGGCAGAGTGCCTTAGAGGGTGGTCTGGTGACCACCGGGGCCACTATTCTCTAGAAGCTGGCTAAAAACCCAGATCTATGGACTCTCAATGGGTGGGGCCCGAGGATCTGTATTTATAACAAACACCTCAGGGCACTTCCATATCATGAATCTGTGACACATCTGTTTCCCACACCCCCAATCCCTTCCTGGGCCTAAGACAAACAACAACAAGGACAACTGCTGATTGGCTGGGTGTTCCACTGCGTTGTCACTCTTTTGTCCTCATGACAGGGAAAGGCAGAAGAGAAGGGACAGAGGACTACTCTTCAGATTGCTAGACACAGGCCTTATCCTGATCCTCACATTGAGGAAGGTGTGATTAAGCCCATTTTACAGATAAGGAAACTGAAGGTGAAAGAGGATAAATGGCTGGGCAAGTGGTGGGGCCAGGAGTCAGACCTGGGCATGTGGGGTTCATCAGCCGAGCACATTCCGTTGTGTCAGCCCTCTAAGGCCAGGCGTTCAGGGTCGGTGCATCCCCAGACAAGCTGGAAGTGGGGCCAAGTCAGGGCAGTGAGCTTGCATTTGGCGAACTACGCTAATTCTTAGTGCTGGAATTTAAAGTAAAAAAAGGAAGCATTCAAGTAAAAAAAAATGTGACTGCTCCTGTCTGTACCCAGTGTTGGGTGAGTGGCTCATGGATATATAGAGGGGGTCACTGCCACTTACTAGCTGCTGATTTTGAACAGATAAATCTCTAACCCTCATTATTCTTATGTATCAAACATGGATCACATAAATCTAAGCTTTGAGGGTTATTTTTGGTTTAACTAGGAAAGTGCGCATGGAGCACCTCGTAGTGAATAAACAGTTGCTGCTATTTTGCAAAGGGGAGAATGTGCTGCTTGTTGCACAAATATTGGTCACCTCACTAAAGACCCCCTTATACCTACACATCAACCGAATGTGCCCAGTGAAGACACCTGAGTTCTCAAATTAATATCTGCTCATTGGGATAATAATGTTGGGATTGTTGATTATTTGGGGGGATAAAACTACCCTATCAACTGCTGCTGGTCATGGGGGTAGAAGAGAAAGCACAGAGGCAGCTGCATTCAAGGCCCACACACCCACGCTGCTGTGCTCGTAGCATCTCATGAAAATAGCCTCCGCGAAGGACATCACACACCAGAAATGCCCAGCTGAGCAAAGCGGAGTTAGCCCCCAGCCACCTGCCAGAACACTGGAGTCACCCACACTCAAGGAGCTACAAATCTACCTACAAACAGAGAAAACAAAATGAGAATGCCTATGGAACTAAACCTGCTTTAGACTTGCAAAATACTTCCTTGTAATATTTTAGTATTAGAATCCCTTATAATAATGAATATAGATTTTAGTAATTACTCTGTACTAGGTGCTGTAGCTATAGTGTCTACCTATCTATCATCTCTTAATCCTCAAAGATAAAACTTTTTAGTAAAATTTTCAGGATTTGGTAAAAAAATAAAAGTTAATTTCTACATTTAACAGAGGAGGAAGAGGTAGCTGAGGGAAGCAGATGGACTTGCCTCAGTTTCCACAGTTTGGGAGAATCTGAGCTTTGAATCCAGGTGTGTCTCCTTCCAGGGATCATATATCATACTCTTTTTTTTTTTTTTTTTTTTTTTTTTTTTGAGGCAGAGCCTCGCTCTGTCACCCAGGCTGGAGTGCAGTGGTGTGATCATGGCTCACTGCAACCTCCCAGGTTCAAGCAATTCTCCTGCCTCAGCCTCCAAAGTAGCTGGGATTACAGGCACCTGCTACTACACCCGGCTAATTTTTGTATTTTTAGTAGAGACAGAGTTTCACTATGTTGGCCAGGCAGGTCTTAAACTCCTGACCTCAGATGATCTGCCCACTTTGGCCTCCCAAAGTGCTGAGATTACAGGCATAAGCCACCATGCTTGGCCCATATTCTTTACCACTGGGATCTACTGCATCCTAATAATAAAAATACTCTCACTTGCTATGTGCTGGGTGCTACACAAATCACACCCATATCTTTTTCCAGTTGTCTCACCTTAGACACTGGGTTCTCAAATACTTAGTAAAATTTGGGTGCCTCATAGGAACTCAAGACCTAGTGACTGATGACCAGAAAAGGCACAATTTTTTAGCAATAGAGCACCTATTGAACATCCACGATATGAATAGCCATGCTAATAATGGCAACACCAATGATAGCGGTGATTAAATTAGTCAGGGTTGTTGGTTGCCTGTTTGTCTGAGTAAGGAACTCTAGATTCTGTTACAAATATCCTTGGCCCTCAGAGACCTAGTGATTAAAGATTTATTTCATGATTCAATGCTAATTGTGTGCCTGTTTAGGGTGTCTCTTCTCCAAATGGTGATCTGGAGATCTAGCTCTTTCCATTTTGTGACATTGTCTTCTTAACCAAGAGGCCTCCAAAGTCACTAGGAAAGGGGAAGAGAATGTGGTGACAGCTCAGTGCGTTTTATGATCACCCCATTGATCAGGATGCCACTCCCCTGGCTGCAAGGAAGGAGAAGAAGCGCGGTCTTGTGTGTCTAGGCAGAAGAGGAAATGGGGCTGGGAAGCATCTAGCTAGCTTTTGCCACTTTACAAGCCGCAGAAGTGGACTCTGCCTACATTTCAAATTTACTGGAAGTGTCCTTGGTAGCTTACAGAATTGGCAGCAGGCTGGAGCACCAGCTGGACATGCAGGGTGGCTGGGCAGTGGCAAGCACAGCCTAGGCCAGCCTCAAAGTCAGCATCAGAAGGACTGCTAGAATATTTCCACCGGCCCTGCGGATCACGCCTCTGACTCCAGCTGGTGCTGGATTCTAGACACCATCCCTACCGTGAAAAACATCTCCATGCTTCCTGCATCTCTGCACCAGCATCAGAGTTCCAGATAGACCATTGCTTAGGCCATTTCCAGTGTCTTAGATTGAAGGGAGAGATCAAGTGAGATCTCTCTCCATAGGCTTCCAAAGGGGAAGGTGCTGTGAGATATTCTAATACCAGTGGAATTCTCCTCAAATAGGCAGAGCTAATTAATTGTTGGGAAGAAAAAATGAAAGCAGAAAAGAGAGAGACAGCATGATGCCTACTATATTTCAAGCCTGTTAAAAATTCACAAAGGGCTTTTTCGTTGTTCAGATTTGCACGATGGAATTGAGGGCAGAAAATCGGTGGGAAGTGGTCAAGCCAGTCCACAGAGTGCATGGGTGACTTCACGTGACAGCTTTCTCATTTGTTTATTGGTTCATTTATTCACAGAGCATATGTTGCACTCAGTGTGTGCTGGGCTCTGTGCTGAACTCCAGGGACATGACGGTGACAGTGACCAGGCTCTCATCCTACAGGAGGTCTTCGACTAGTGACATTCAAACATGGGATTCCAAGAGGCAGGGGCAGGACTGAAGACAGGAGATGGCCCAAGTCTGGGAACCGTACCAGGACAGGAATTGACAGATTATGTGTCTGACCTGAGTCTCAGGGAGGTGAAGTGGCCTGCTCAAGTCTCGTAACTAGTCAATCACGGACCAGGGACTCCAGCTGATGTCTTCAAGTTCATGTTCACAGGCCTCCCTCCACTCATAGCAGTTCTATGCAAAGCAGAAGGCAGCACAGTAGCTTAGAGCAATGGGGAGATCATAGGCTTAGGAGTCCTGCATTTTCTAGTTGCAAGCTAGGTGACATTGGCCTAGAGTCACCTAACATCTGAGTCTTAATCTTTCATCTATAACATGTGAATAATAACATGCACTTCCCAGTGTCACTGGGAACAAATCTAAACAATGAAGGTGCCCTTCATAATGCCAGACACAGTAGGTGATCAGTGAAAGGCAGCGACATAGAAAGAAGAATGAGATAGGGTCATTGTCTTCAAGGAACTTGTCCTTTTCCTAAAAGAGGCTGGCAAGTGAAATAAGATCAGAGAGTGGAATTTACCTGCATGTGAGAGAGAAGAAATAAATACAAATCCCTAGTAGCTAAGCTATAAATGCAACTAGTATTGAAAGAAGAAAGAATGCTGTGTGGGCAGGGGTCACAGGCTCTGTGGCAGGACCAGTGAGGTGGCCAGGATGGGGGCTTTGGTTCTATAACCAGGCTCCGTAGCTTCATATCTGAATTCCATCTATCTTATTACCTCTGTGTTTTTGGACGAGGGTAAATTATTTAATTTCTTTAAGCCTGAGTCTCGTCTGCTTCAAATGAAGATAATTGTGGTACCTGCTCATTGGATAATACTGAGAAGTAAATGAGGAAATCCACCTAAGGGGCTCAGTACAGTGCCTGGCACTTAATAATAGTGTCATGAATATTATTCCTGTGGAACCATGCCTTGAACAATGAATATGTAAGACCTCCCCCATCACAGTGGTTGCAAGGATTAAATGGGAGGGTTTATGTTAGGCATCCAGCACAGTGTCTGGGGCACAGCAGGCATTCCTTATGTGCCCTCACCCTCCAGGGAAGGACAGTGCCTTGTATTTCTTCTTACCTCTCATAGCCCTCTGCACAGTATCTGGCTTGAGTTAGTTTGACCATGAAGAAGTCAGCTGGGAGGTTGCCGCAAGTTAGCAGTTGAAAGGAGGGCCGTTTGAAGAAACAGCAAGAGTGAAAACAAAGCATCGGAAGTAGTTCAAATTATCAAGGAGTTTAAGAAGACCGGCCAGGTGCGGTGGCTCACGCCTGTAATCTCAGCACTTTGGGAGGCCGAGGTGGGCAGATCATGAGGTCAAGAGATTGAGACCATCCTGGCTAACATCGTGAAACCCCGTCTCTACTAAAAATAAAAAAATTAGCCAGGCGTGCTGGTACATGCCTGTAATCCCAGCTACTTGAGAGGCTGAGGCAGAAGAATCGCTTGAGCCCGGGAGGCGGGAGGTGGAGGTTGCAGTGAGCCGAGATTGCACCACTGGCACTCCAGCCTGGGTGACGGAGGGAAACTTTGTTTCCAAAAACAAACAAACAAAAAACAAAACAAAAGAAGACCTTCTGGGACCATGGATAAAGCTGCAGGCTATCATCCTTAGGAAGCTAACACAGGAACAGAAAACCAAATATTGCATGCTCTCACTTATAAGCGGGAGCTAAATGAGAACACATGGACACAGAGGGGAACAGTGCAGTCCGGGGCCTATTGAAGGGTGGGAGGAGGGAGAGGATCAGGAAAAATAACTAATGGGTACCAGGCTTACTACCTGGGAGATGAAATAATCTGTATAACAAACTCCCATGACACAAGTTTGCCTATTTAACAAACCTGTACTTGTATCCCTGAACTTCAAAGTTTTGTTTTTGTGTGTGTGTGTTTTTTTTTTTTTTTTTTTTTTNTAAATAAAGACCTTTTATTCTTTGTAAGGTCGGTTAAGTCCTATTTGTTTCCCCCTGGTGGCCATCAAAAGGAAACACAGCTCAGTTTTTGGGAAAGGAGTTAGCGTTTAAGCAATAGGAACTGTGTCACGACTCACCTGACCGTCCTGAGCTGCGCTTTGGCTGTGATTCAGCCCTGTAGAATGATTCATAACCCGTCTCAACTGCAGTGACTTGCTCCTGGTGACATTTCCCAAGAAATAACAAACAGTGTCGTAAGAACCAGCCTAGAGACTAAAGAAAGAGCTAGTTATTTCATTTCTTTATCCATCCGAATGCTTTGGAACTCTGCCCTTTACCTCCTTCAGAGACAGCGTCCGTCATCTGTATGTTTTGTCTTTACAATGGCCAATATCCAGATATTTAGAAATGTGAGATGACTGACAAGATGTTCTGCTTTTCATTAGAATGTTTAGAGTCATATAGATTGACTGATTCTCTTCTTCTCAATGGGAGCGGCACTGCATTAAAATCTTTGAATATGTTGTCACTTATTCCAGGGTTGACTTTCCATTTATGTGAGTTATCAATGCCCTTTGTTTCTCTTCTAAGTCCTACCAGCCATTCTACCTTATGAGCCTTACACTGTTTATAACGTTAGTATTTACCAGAGGGAGAGTAAGGACAAGGAGAGGAGATAAAATACTAATCAACCCATTTAAAAAAAGGGAAGTTTCCTCTTTCCTGTGTCATTTTGGACAGTTAATCATATGACAGCAATGACAATATTTCAGGTGTTTTCTCTCTGGCAGACACTGTTCTAAGCTCTTTACGCATTTCACTCATTCAGCCTCCCAGACAACCATACAGATATGTACTATTTTGACACAAGTTTTTCAAAGGAAGAAACTGAGGCCCAGTGAGAATATGTGACTTGCCCCAGGTGACACAGCTAGTATGTGGCAGGGCCACGTTTCAGACCCAAGCACCCTGGCTCCAGATACAGTGTTCTTAGCCTCCGTGAATCAGCCTTCCAGGCCATGTGCTCTGGTGACTAATCTTGGGCCATTGCCTAGAATTGCTGGACTTTTGTGGCATAAATCACTCTTCTTACACCAATCATAAAAATCATGGAGAGAAATGGCTTTTTTTTTTTTTTTTTTTTTTTAAGAGACAGGGTCTTGTCCTGTTGCTCAGGCTGGAGTGCCATGGTGCAATAATAGCTCAATGGCTCGCTGGACCTCAAACTCCTGGCCACAAGTGATCCTCCTGCTTCAGCCTCCCAAAGTGCTGGGATTATGGACATGAGCCACTGGGATCATCCAGAAATGGCCTTTTTTATTTTTTGAGATGGAGTCTCACTCTGTTGCCAGGCAGGAGTGCAGTGGCACGATCTTGGCTCAGTACAACCTCTGACTCCCTGGTTCAAGCTGTTCTCCTGCCTCAGCCTCCCAAGTAGCTGGGGTTACAGGCATGCACCACCATGCCAGGTAATTTTTGTATTTTTAGCAGAGATGGGGTTTCACCATGTTGGCCAAGATGGTCTTGATTTCCTGACCTTTTGATCTGCCCACCTCAGCCTCCTAAAGTGCTGGGATTACAGGCATGAGCCACCCAGCCCAGAAATGGCTTTTTAAGAGCACAGTCTCCCTCAGAGATTCTGATCCCGCTTGTCTAAGGTAGAGCCCAGGAATCTGCATTGTTTACAATGGTGCTCTCTATTGCAGTGAAAAGAGCAGAGGTTTTGGGATGCCATCTTCTGTCATTGGTTCTTGGATCTTTGATGAATCACTCTTAGCTCCCCCAATGTCTGTACGATTGTGTCATGATTTTGACCTCATCGTAGTCATGGTAAGGCTGAAATGAAATGATTTATGTGAGTGCCTGGTAGTTGATTTATGTCGGATGCCCCTTCCCTTGAGCTGGAGGGCTGACAGTGATGGTCTTTAGTCATGTATGCCATGTGAAAATGGGACTTTTTGGGTCAGGAACAGATACTGTCTCCTCCTAGCAGCCATGACACAGTGACAAGAGCATCCCTGACTTGGCCTGAGCTTTGGCATGATTACTTCAAACCTCTGTTTCTCATCTAAGCAGTGTGGAAACCTGTGACCTGTGCTTCTATGAAGGATTGTGGGGAAAGCCCTCATGTCAGGTTACCTGTGGGGCAGCGAGGTTTTGTTCTACCAGGCATTATCCTTCTTGGACCATCCACACAGGGGCGCAGCTGAGTTCCAGCTGGGCCAGGGGCTGAGTGTGTGCAGGTCCAAGAAGACGTGAACAGTGTCCTGAATTTCTGGTAGGCATGCTCTCAGGATGGCAAGGCAGGGTGGGGAATGGCTCTCAGAAACTGCAAAGCCTTGTCCAAATCCCTTTGAGGAAAGGGATGCTACAGTTCTGTGTGAAAGACAAGGCCAAGTCACCCAGGGAGACTCTGTGATGATCCCATTTGACCCTTTGGGGACATATAGCTATGGATTGAGATTCTCTCTTTACTGAGTGAGGCAGGCAAGGGGGTGGCAGGCCTGCCCTTTGTGTTGTCTCCAAAAATGGAATCAATAATACTCTCTTCTCTTTTGCTTGCCCAACATCTCTCTCTCTTCCTGCTTTGAGCACTTTGATAGAGTCTCACTTTCTATGTATAAAGCCTGTCTGTGTTCTTACTCACTGCAATAACCTGAAATGCAGAAGCTGCTCCTATGAAAAACCACTGGGGAGCCCACAGCAGTTCACGTCATCCTCTGAGTCACCCTGGCAAGCGAAACCCGGGAAGGCTGGTGGGGTTCACCTGGACTGGCCACTCCTTCCGGGGCTACTCTGTGGTCTGTGGCACCGTGGCTTCTGCTCTGGGTTTCCAAACAACATTTTCTTGCCTCTGCACTCTGTGCTCTGACTGGGAAGTTTTCTCTTCTCTTCTCTTTCTGGATAGCTCCCATTTTTCTGTTAAGACCAAGCTTAAATGTCTTTTTTGTTGGTTTGTTTTGTTTTTTGAGACAGAGTTTCACTCTCGTTGCCCAGTCTGGAGTGCAGTGGCATGATCTCAGCTCTCTGCTACCTGTGCCTCCCAGGTTCAAGCAATTCTGCCTTGGCCTCCCAAGTAGCTGGGATTACAGGCATGTGCCACCACACCCGGCGACTTTTTGTATTTTTTAGTAGAGACGGGGTTTCACCATGTTGATCAGGCTGGTCTCAAACTCCTGACCTCAAGTGATCCACCTTCCTCAGCCTCTCAAAGTGCTGGGATTATAGGCGTGAGCCACCAGGCCCAGCCAAGACCAAGCTTAAATGTCCCTCTAAGAAATCTTTTCTGATTCTCCTTTTGGTTCCTTACCAGAACACCAGTGTCTTTCCACTGTCACATTTCCACAGCACCTGAAATGTCTCCATTAGTGCATGGATCCATGGTGTTGCCATTACGTGTCTCCTACAAGACTGTAAGCCATTTGAGGGCAGGACCGTATCTTAGCTCTCACGTAGCCCGAGCATCTGGCACATAGTAGGTGCTTTGGGAATATATTTTTCCATGAATTCTTTATGATATGGTTTGACTTCTGTCATGAATCCTACTCTGCACATAGATCTCGTGCCCACTGGGTTGCTGGTCTTTGGATTCCAGCTGAGGGAAGATTCTGTTCTGTAATAACTTTAAAGGAAGCTTGCACAGTCTCTCCTACAATGTTGTTTGCACTGGGAGTTGACATTGTCCATCCCATTCTATTGTAAAATATCCCTTGTTAGAAAGGCCATTTTGGCATGCCATTAGTAATGATAGCAAACCATATTTATATGGGTTGGAATTAGATTCTGTTGTGACAGAAAACTCAAAATGACAGTGGCTTAAATAGCTATTTATTTCTCTCTCATGTAAATATCCACAGTTAATCTAATTCAGGACTGCCCATAATGGTTCTGCTCCACAAAGTTCGCAGGGGCCTGTGCCATTAGATCTTCTACTCCACTCTGCCCAGGGTTTAGCTACTGTACTCATGACCCAAGATAGAGCTTCAGGAATCATACTCACTTTCCAAGCACAGACGGAGGAAGGTGGGAAGGAGGCCCAGTGGCTGAGCCAGCTGTCTCTAAAGAAGGTTTCCAGAAGCAAAGGGAATCTCCACATGATACTTTGTTTACATCCCATTGGCAGAACTTAGTCGTATGACCACTCCTGATCAGCAAGGAAGTCTGGGAAATGTAGTCTTTATTCTGAACAGCCATGTTTCCAGCTGTGGATGAAGGGTAATATGAAATTGAAAAATATTAGCAGTGTTTGCTACAGTATTTGCTTAGCACTTTACAAATCCTTTTTATATGCATTATCTGGGCTGATCCTTACATGGTAGACAGGGTAAGTAGCTTGTTTAAGGACGCACGGGGTAAAAGCAGAGTCAGAAGAACAGAAAGGCGTTTTGATGCTGCACTCTCCCTGCTGTATTGTGCTACTTCTCACGCCGAGCTGAAGTTGGTTTCTTTCCAGCTACCCATTGGTCCCAGTTGTGTCAGCTTGAGAGATCTCGAAGGAGTACAGTCTTTCTGTTGGGTAGTAAGTGACTCAGGCACAGGGCCATGGTACATTCTGAATCTCCTGCCCTCCACTGCCCCCAACAGGTTGCCTGGATTGCAAGACTACTCAACAAATAGTGAAATTGAAAAATCATTGTGGAATCTCAATTATTTTTGTTTGGCAGTGATAGCAGTGTATATTCCTATAGTATGTTACAGTAAGTGTTTACATCTCTGGGTTTCCATCAGCTTCAGAGTTTATGGAGGAATTTATGGTTCATAAAGCCATACTGTTGAAGAAGGTCTCTCTTTGGCAAATGCAAAGGGAATACTGGATGCAGCACTTTCCCATGGGATTTCCCTTTAATCATCACTGAACATTTCCGAGTGTCTCAGTGTATTTAGTGCTACTATCAAGGAATACCCGAGGCTGGGTGACATATAAAGAAAAGAGATTTATGTAGCTCATGCTTCTGGTGGCCGGACGGTTTAACATTGGGCATCTTGTGAGGGCCTCAGGCTGCTTCATGTATGGTGGGAGGTGAAGAGGAGTCCGTGTGTGCAGAGATCACATGGTGACAGAGGAAGTGATGGGGGGCTGGGAAGTGCCCAGCTCTCCTTAACAACCAGCCACCATAGGAACTAGTAGAGCAAGAATTCACTCAGCCCTAAGGGAGGGCATCAGTTTATTCATGAGGGATCTGCTCTCATGACCCAAACACCTCTCCTTAGGCCCCACCTTCAACATTGGGGATCAAATTTTAACATGAAGTTTGGGGGGACAGATATCCAAACTATAGTATGGAGGTTGAGATTATTATCCTCATTTTAGAGATGAGAAATCTTAAATTGACTTATTTATTATTATTATTTTTTAAGACAGAGTCTCGCTCTGTTGCCCAGGCTGGAGTGCAGTGGCATGATCTCGGCTCATTACAACACCCATCTCCTGGATTCAAATGACTCTCCTGCCTCAGTCTCCTGAGCAGCTGGGATTACAGGCATGTGCCACTACGCCCGGCCAATTTTTGTATTTTTAGTAGAGAGACGGTTTTGCTATGATGGCCAGGCTGGTCTTGAACTCCCGACTTTAAATGATCCTCCTGCTTTGGCCTCCTGAAGTGCTGGGATTACAAGCATGAGTCATCGTGCCCAGCTGAAAACTAAAGTTTAGAGAGGCTTAATAACTTTCTATAAAGGGTGGAGTTACGCCCAGCCCTGCCTGCCTGACTGAATGGCTCCGGTTTTGGGATTCCTCTGTTCTTAATCACTCCTTTGACATCAATAAGTTACCAATGATGTGTGCAAAACGCTGTTTGGGAGACACTAGGAAGGATTAGCAATGTGAGCCTACTATTCTTGGAGTTGCAGGAAAGCTAATGCAGGACCAGCCAGTACCAGGGGTCAGAAAAGGGTGGCTGCCTGCAGCCAGGAGTCGAGTGGTTCCCCTCCCCAGTGAAGACCGGGGAGGTGTGGACGGTGCAAACGTTAATTCAGGAAGAATAGAGGGAGGGCCCTGTGAACTTTAGATACTCCTGTACCTTATTTTGCTAAGCTTATTATATACTGCCAGGGAAGAATAGAAGGTAGACTCATGGGAATTCAAATATTGGCTATGCCACCTACTTCCTGGGCAAGTTACTTTGTCTCTGTGTCCATTTTCAAATCTTTGAAATTCAGATAAAAACAGGACTTTAAAAATAGGGTTGTTGTGAAGATTTCATGAGATAATGTATAAGTTCTTACCAAGCGTCAGCCATGATATTTATGATGAATATTTTAGAATTATTAATTATACTATGAGGATTAAGGAACTTAATAGAGGAATGCAGTAGGTGCCTAAATGGTATCTTAAAATATTATTTAAAAATAAGTGAAAGTAATGGGAATGTCACAATTACTTTTGCAACCAACGTAATAGTAGGATATTTAAAATTGAGATCACAGAAATCAGTACAGACATGTCTCATTGTAACCAGCAGGTGGCGCTCATGTTGTGTTTAAATTCAGAAGAACCTTAAAAAGTACATACATATTCATATTTTCTATTTTTACAAGAAAAAGTAAGAGAAAAAAAATCTCAAAAAAGGCCATTGTCTGTGCCATGGGGAAATAATTAAGGTATGTAAAACAGCTGATACAGTAATTAATAAGAGCAGCGACTGGAGAGTCTCAAAAAGCTTTGCTGCAAAACTGTGGGAGTGTAATTGACCTCACTGACATAGGGAAAAAAAATCACAATCTCACACACAGCAGGGAAAGGCTGTGCTCTTACGCCAGTAGATTTAGAACCAAACCAGGGAATCCTGGAGCTTCGCTTCTGAGCCACACCTGGGAAGACTTTGGAAAGCCACACCTGGGAGGACAGGGTCCTCAGTGCCTGTTTTTACCCATATTCCCAGAGCCTAACACACTAATCATAGTAGATGCTCAATAAACATGTGTCAGGTGAATGAATGAACACCACAGCACATGCAGAGTTTTGAAATCCAGGCCTCAGTTTCCTCTCTGTAATCCTGGATAGACTTGGAGTTTCTGGGGTCTTGTCTCTGTTTGATGGTGTGGCCCTCGGCATGACCTTCTCTGAGTCTGGGTGTCATTTGTTCTATGTGAAATGAGAAGCTGGGAGTGGCTATTGTGACCCTATATGGATTCTACATGGAGACATCCTCCAAGTAAGGAGGAGATGCATTCGTCAGCAGGAGCAGTCGAATTCATGCCTTTTCGGCTGGAGAATCTGCACAAGTCTTCTGGGAGGAAAGTAGAGGCTGTCTAGGGGTTACATGAGCATCACCTAAATTCTGCTTCTTCCTGGACTTGCTGCATAATTTGAATGAGTGGCTAAACCTGACTGTTTATCCTCTTTGAAGAAGCAACTGCCTCTTCATTTTTGCTAGTACGGATAATGGAATGACATGATTCTCAAGTGTTTTGTAGAAATAGAAACACATTCTAGATATTGAGTCTATTTCATGTGTTAGAGATAGCAAGTAAAGGGCCATGGGAGACATGTCATTTGGATTTTATCTCTAACATATTCCTTAGCTTGCGGCAGGGCAGGCAAGCCCCCAGTCTGGGGCTTAGCCCAGGAAGGTTCTTGGCTTCACTCAGGAAAGAATTCAAGAGTGAGTCAGTGGTAGAAGGAAACAGCTTTGCTGAGGCAGTGACATCGTAGCTCTGTACCTGCTCCTGCACAGCAGGACTACCCCACAGGCAGTGTGTCAAGAGGAGGGGCAGTTCTGTAGTCATAGTTATGCCCGCTTCTAGTGACAAGCAAATTAAAGGGCAGGTTCTGCAGAAATTTCTAGAAAAAGGGTGGTAACTTCTGGGTGCTGCCTTGGCATTGGTAAACTGACATGGCATTGGTGGGTGTGTCTTATGGAGAGAGGCTTTCACCTTTTCCCTCTTTCAGCTAGTCTTCATTCTGGTCCAGAGTCCCAGTACCCCCCTCCAGAGCTGCATCCCACCTTCTACCTCTATCTGACCCATTTTTCATATCAATTTGGGCCCCACTGAGGGGTCTTTATTTTAAAGCACAAGCCTCCTCTTCTAACTCTTTCCAGGTATGAGGCCTATTGAGATGCACTGCTCCGATTTCCTTCAAGAGAATGTGTTGCCGAGGGCATAGTGGGTCCACAGCCCCCATGGCAGCCCCATGAGCTGAGGCTGTGTTTTCTGCAGGTTCCTTCCAGCCAATGACAGCTTGGCAGGGGTACCTGCTCAATTCAGGATACCCCAGTGAGCCGCTTTGGCTCTGGGACTCCCCATCCATGTGGGTGAACCTTTCTCCGAACTGCTGTCTGAGCCTCTTCCTCCCAAGTCTTTCCTTTGCTGTCTTCTTTCACAGATGCGAGACAAGCATCACTGGCTGAAGGTTCTCCCAGCCTTCTCTACCCTGTCTCCCTTTAGGCTTCATTGTTAATGATTCACAATTATCCTGTCTCCTGGACTGGCACATACTGGCCACTGTGGGACAAATTTTTGCTCTTTGGTTTTGACCCATTATTTGTCCTGGAGACCATATGGGTTGACTTTTCATCTTTATTGGTTTGTAGAAAGCAAAAAGTAAAGTTCCAACCAAACACAACTAAAACAAAAGAGGATTTATTATCCAACCTGCAGGATACAGGTCACAGCAAGAGTGTGTGTTCATCACAGCTGGGGTCTATATCTTCTGCTTGGTTATGCTGCTGTTCAAACCTCAAAATCTCAATGGCTTATGAGCCCGAAGGTATATTTCTCAGTTATATTACATGTCAGATATGATCCATGCACCTTCATTCTAGTATCTGGGCTGGGGGAGCAGCTCCATTTGGAATTTGCTATTCTTGTGGCAGAAGATAAAGAACAAAGTACGTAAAACCATGAGATGTTTCTTAGAGATTCTCCTGAGATTGGCATATGTCACTGCTACTTGCATTTTACTGGTCAAAGCAAGCCACATGGCCAGGCCTGATGACAATGGCCAGAGAAGTATCCTCCTTCCCCCAGGGAGGAACCGCACGTCACATAGCAGCAGGCAGATGCAGAATTCTCCAGCTGGGAGGACAGTGAATAATGAGGAGCAGCAATACAACGCATCAACTCTCATTATTCACGGATTCCGTATTTGTGAATTTGCCTACTTGCTAAAATTGATTCTGTAATTCCCAACTCGATACTCGTGTGTTTGCGGTCATTTGCAGACATGAGCAGAGTGGTGAAAAATTTAACTTTTCGAATGTGCACGTTCCTAGCTGAGGTGGAACAAGGCGACACTCTGCCTTCTGGTTTCAGCTGTCATACACACACAAGCAGAGCGTGGAGAGGCAGAGGGCTGTGCCGCATGCTGCCAGAAGCTCCGATGCCAGTGGCATCACGTTTGAGTCCCCACTCTGGCCTTTGATAGTGGGGCAGCCTCAAGCAAATCTCTTAACACTTCGCACCTGTCAGTTCTGTTTTGTAAAATAAAGAAAATAGAATCCACCAGGATGAGTTGTTTTTAGGAGCTAAGGTTATAATCTATGAGAGAGAGGTGTGTGTGTATATCTACCTATAGATATATGTGCGTGTGTGCGTTGTATGTATACATACGCACAAACACACATTTCCCTTGGGAATGATGGTTCAGTATTTGCAAATTCCGTGTTTGCAGCAACTTTATAGAACGTAACTACCACGAAGAAAGAGAATCGACTGTATCTCACAATCACTGAGAGGCTCAAGAAAGAACACTTCTTTTTATCACCCAGGTTCTGAACCAGTTGATTAAGATATGGAGACCAAAGGCCACCTTCACTGTTGACGATCAGTAGAGGTGGTAGCACAGAGCCTGAATGGCTTGTGTATTTCCTATCCACCGTCTTGTGTTCTCAAGGTAAATTTTGTTCTGCCCAGCAGACCACACTTTCTCAAGTCACTGCTGCCCATAGGTCTGGGTAGAGGGAAAGATACAGGGACCAGTAACCCTCAGTCACCATCTTTGAGGAATTATCTTCTCCCTATTGAGAAATATGGACCAATGACTGTTGTACATGAACTGGGAAACCCATTCCACCTCTATGAGGAGAGTAAGGGGCAAGAAGCCAGAAATACTTGGGACAAAATTGCTTCTCATGACAGAAGATGCAGGGAAGATGCATTCGCCTTCACCAGATCACAGGAAGGCACAAGCCCAGTTGTGGGCTTAGGGGATGAGTTGGGGCTTCCCCTCTGTCGCTGCTGAGTGTTGACAGCAGTTCTGATCTTTGATCTCTAACATGCAATCAAGAAAAGGAAATCACAGTCTGGGGTCCTGCTGGAAAGGGGATCAAAGATGTTCTACCTGGTTTCTCCTTAGAGGTCGTTTGTACAGAAGCACATGCCTCGGCTGCAGATAAAACCCATTCCTGGCCAGTTATTCCTCAGTCAGTTTGAACCTGTGATGGAATTTCCCCACCAATGGTTTGCAGTAAGGAGCAGAAGGGAGGACACCAGCTATTGAATAGAACCCAGACGACAGAGAAGGCTGGCATCGGCTGCTAGCACCACAGCCTTGGTTGGCATTCTATGCAAGCAGGGAACTGGGACATGAAGATTGACAAGCATCATCCAAGGAGCAGGCAGTTCCAGAGAAACAATTCATCTTTGTTCTTTTTCTTTTGCAGAGAGATCTTCATGGTAGCTTTTTAAGGCCAAGAATTAGAGCTGTTTCCTTGGTTACAAAGTCTTACTTACTAGGGCAAAGGTGGAGTGCAGGTGCCACCTGTAGGTATTCACAATGGCATATTGCAAGTGTGTGTATGTTATATATAGTGTCTTAGGGCTGCTAGCAAACTACCGCTAACTGGGTGGCTTCAAACATGAGACAAAGTCAAAGTGTCGGCAGGACCGTGATCTTTGCGAAGGGTCTAACGAATTCTTCTTGCCTCTTCTTAGCTTCCTGTGGTGGCTGGCGATCCTTGCTGTTCCTCAGCTTATAGACACAGCACTCTGATGTCTGCCTCTTTTCACATGGCCGTCTCCTCTGTGTCTCTGTGTTCAAATTTTTATCTTCTTATAAGTACATCAATCATTGGATCAGGACTTATCTTAATCCAGTATGACTTCATCTTAACTTGATTGTATCAGCAAAGACCCTATTTTCAAATAAGGTCACATTCACAGGTTCTAGGTGAACCCTATTCAACAAGGCACAGTGCATATGTAGAACTTTGCACACTTCCAATACTCTGTACCTCCCCTGTTACTGCCTTAACGTAAACCCCATGAACTCTCCAGTGTTGTAAGAGTCTTTAAATACTTTCATGATTCTACCAACAACTCAAAACTACATTATTTTTCCCATTGTCTGAAAGAAACTGAGGCTCAGAGAGGCAAAGTCACTTTCAGAAGGTCACACGGGTTGTGCGTGGCAGGAACAAGTGTGTCTGGTCCTGTGCTCATGCCATACGACACCTGTAACTTTTAGCTTAAAAAGCAGTATGATTCTTTCATTGCCTCCCAAACCTCTTTTACTAATGAGGGAAAAAGCCTTTCTATTTTATAACTCTAAGTTGTTTGGCAATGTTTCCTTTTCAGAGAACCATCATCATCTAATCTGTGAAATAATATTTACTATGTACTGTGTCTGAGGTAGCGTGCTAGCCCCTGAGGATGGAGTGGTGAGTAAGAGACACATTTTTAATCTCATGGAGTCTACAATCTAGCAGTGAAAGAGTGAAATGCAAACAAACACACAGATCAATAGGTGCTTGCAAATTGTGATGGTTCTTGGGGAGAAATGACAGCATAGGGATCTAGTTTAGACAAGGAGTGAGGCCGGTAAAGACTCTGGAAATGTGATGTTGAAACAGAGATCTGAGGAATGAATGGATTTTGCCAGGTGAAGAGGGGCAAGGAATGTTCCTGGCAGGGCTAACTGCCAAATATGAAAGGAGCTTGGTGGTTTGAGGGTTGTAGCTTGCAGGGTAAGAAGGGAATAAGGAAGACAGAAGAGGAGGTAATTTTAGAAGTATAGCTGAGAGATGATAAGGGCTTTGGTATTGGGAAAGGAGATGGGGAAAAGGGGTGGGGTTTGAGAGCTATTGGAGAAGGAACCACATGGGTGAAGGTGCATCTCTGTCTCCTGGCACAGAGATGCAGGCTCCTGACTCGTGGCTACTTTCCTTTCCATCCATGGCTCAGTTGCCCATGCTGACACCTCCCAAGTGGTTTCAGAAGGGAGTGCACTGCATCCTGCCCACAGCTTTGGGGACCTGTTCATCATCATGCAGTGACTCTATAGTCTGTGACTGAGGTCACTGTCTGCATCAGCCATCGGGTATCATGGGCTGCTGTCAGATGAAACCAGTTGGAGCCACAGCCTCCAAACCTGGCGCAGCCCACCCATGTCCCATTCATTTCCGAACATGGACAGATTTTGCAAAGCTGTTTTCATCAGGATGAAAAGCCCTCAAGTCCTGGAGCGAAGAGAGGGTGTGAGGAAGAAAGAAATCTGTGTCTTAGCTAGACACATCATGGCCTGGGGTATGTAGGTAGGTTTACATAGGTATTCCAACTGTAGGTAGGTCAACATATATACAGCTGGCCCTTGAAAAATGTAGGGAGTTAGGGCACTGGCCCCTCGTGTAGTCATAATTCTGCATATAACTTTTGACTTCCCCCAAATTTAACTACTGGTAGCCTATGGATGATGTACAGCCTTACCAGTGCCTCTGATGGGACTTCTCGGTGGCCCTTTGGGCCTGCCCACTGAGCAACAGGGGAAATCAATGGGACTTCTGACTGGGATTAGTTCAGGACTTTGCGGGTGAGTGATTATGGAAACCAAGAATTTTTAGAAATGAGAGAAAAGAGCCAAGAATATCTTTGAAGTTTAATATATATTTTCTACTAGTGTCTTAATCCGAGAGGCTGTGACTAGTAGTGTGTCTGTATATGTGTGTTTATGTGTGTCTGAGTGTGTGTGCCTATGTGTGAATGGGGATGGAAGCTGAGTATGGGAAGGAAATATTTCTGCTGAGCATTGGATGCAGAGACGGTAACCTTTGTTGAGCACCTGCTATGCCCCAGGCACTCTGTGGGGCATGCTTATTTATATTGTATTTTGGATTTTATCTGGATTCTTGATGTAGTTTGAATGTTTGTCCCTTCCAAACCTCACGTTGAAATTTTCTCCACAGTGTTGGAGTTGGACCCTTGTGGGAGTTGTTTGGGTCGTGGGGATGGATCCCAAATGAACAGATTAATGTTCTCCCTTAGGGTGAGTGAGTTCTTGCTCTGTTGGTGTCTGTGAAAGCTGGTTGTTAAAAAGAGCCTGATATTTCCACCCCAGCCTCTCTTGCTTCGTTTCAACTTTCCAGCCATCACAACTGTGGGCCAAATAGACCTTTTTTCTTTGTATTTTATCTAGCCCCAGGTATTACTTTATAGCAGCATAAAATGGACTAAGACAATCCTTATGCAGCCCAATGAAGGAGAAAATAGGATTCCATTTTACAGATGCGGAAACTGAGGTTGCACGAGTTGAAGTGTGTTGCATTCAGCACCCACCTGAATCACTGTGCTCTCACCGTGCTATAATGCCCGCTGTGGTTGCTCACCTGCATTCTGCACCAGGCTTCTGGCCCTTGAGGGACCTTTTTCTTTATGTTCTCAGTGGCTCTAACCCTGTGTCAGGCACAGAGTGGATCCTTGCTTCATTTTTTAAGTTGAAACTTTGTTGAAGTTTGACGAATGCAGAAAAGTGCACAGATCATAGGTATATAGCTTAATGAATTTTTACAAAGGGGACACACCCTGTAACCAGTTCCCAGATCAAGAAGCAGAACAGCTATCACTTTAGAAGCCTCTATAAAGCCCTACTCCAGTTGCCAACTCCTCCCCTTATCCTGCCAGTGGTAACAGGTATCCTGACCTTTAACTTCATAGATGAGTGTTGCTTTTCTCAAACGTTGTATGGATGAAATGCTATTTACATTCTATATTACGTTTGCTTGTTTATTTTCACCACTGTAGAGTATTTTATTCTATATATAAACTATAACATATTTGTCTATTCTACTCATTTGGGTTGTTTCTAATTTCTGATTATTATTACGGCTGATATGTGTATATTACATAGATGTGTCTATCTACCTACAGTTGACCCTGGAACAATGTAGGAGATTGGGGCAGTGGCCCCTTGTGTAGTCAAAAATCTTCATATAACTTTTGACTTTCCCAAAATTTAACTACTAGTAGCCTGTGGATGACTGAAAGCCTTACCAATAACATAAGCAGCTAAGTAACACCTGTTTTTATGTGTCATAGGTATGTTATATACTGTATTGTTACAATAAAGTAAGCTAGAGAAAATGTGACTAAGAAAATCATGAGAAAGAGAATATGTACTTGCTATTCATTAAGTGGAGGCAGATCGTCATGGAGGTCTTCATCCTTGTCTTCATATTGGGTAGGCTGAGGAGGAAGAGGAGGAAGACGATGTGTTGGTCTTGCTGTCTTGGGGTGGCACAGGCAGAAGAAAATTCACATATAACTGGACCCACCCAGTTCAAAACCCATGTTTTTCAAGGAATACACATACACACACACACACACACACACACACACACACACACGTATACATATGCATGCACACATATATAATAGAGGTCTTTAGATGAAAATGCTCAATAAATATTTGATGAAAGAATAATGATTTTCTGCTTAAAGAAATCACTCATCAAGTGTTTTATAAGTGATATGGTTTGGCTGTGTCCCCATCCAAACCTCATCTTGAATTTCCACGTGTTGTGGGAGGGAACTAGTGGGAGGTAATTCAATCATGGGGACAGGTCTTCCCTGTGCTGTTCTCATGATAGTGAATAAGTCTCACAAGATCTGGTAGTTTTAAAAAGAGGGGTTTCCTTGTGCAAGCTCTCTCTCTCTTTGCCTACTGCCATCCATCTAAGACATGACTTGCTCTTCCTCGCCTTCTGCCGTATTGTGAGGTTTCTCCAGCCACGTGGAACTGTAAGTCCAATAACCCTCCTTCTTTTGTAAATATCCCAGTCTCAAGTATGTCTTTTATCAGCAGCATGAAAACAGACTAATACAGTAAATTGGTAGCAGTAGAGTGGGGCACTGCTGAATAGATACTCAAAAATGTGGAAGCAACTTTGGAGCTGGGTAACAAGCGGAGGTTGGAACAGTTTGGAGAACTCAGAAGAAGACAGGAAAGTGTGGGAAAGTTTGGAACTTCCTAGAGATTTGTTGAATGGCTTTACCCAAAATGCTGTTAGTGTTATGGACAATAAAGTCTAGGCTGAGGTGGTCTCAGATGGAGATGAGGAACTTGTTTGGAACTGAAGTAAAAGGATTCTTGCTTTATTTTAGCAAAGAGACTCGTGGCATTTTGCCTCTGCCCTAGAGATTTGTGGAACTTTGAACTTGAGAGAGACGATTTAGAGTATTTAGTGAAATAAATTTCTAAGCAGTAGAGCATTCAAGAGGTAACTTGGGTGCTGTTAAAGGCATTCTGTTTTATATTGGAAGCAGAGCATGAAAGTTTAGAAAATTTGCAGCCTGACAATGTGAAAGAAAAGAAAATTCAATTTTCTGAGGAAAAATCTAAACTGGCTGCAGAAAATTGCATAAGTCATAAGGAGCTGTATGTTAATCTTCAAGACAATGGGGAAAATGTCTTTAGGACATGTCAGAGTTCTTCATGGCAGCCCCTCCCATCACAGGCCTAGAGGCCTAGGAGGAAAAAGTAGTTTCTGGGGCCAGGCCCAGGGTCCCCATGCTGTGTGCAGCCTAGTGACTTGGTGCCCTGTGTCCCAGCTGCTCCTGCTGTGGCTGAAAGGGGCTAATGTATAACTTGGGCTGTGGCTTCAGAGGGTGCAAGCCTCAAGCCTTGGCAGATTCCATGTGGTGTTAAGCCTGTGAGTGCACAGAAGTCAAGAACTGAGGTTTGGGAACCTTCAGCTATATTTCAGAAGGTGTATGGAAATACCTGGATGTCCAGGCAGAAGTTTGCTGCAGGGGCAGTGTTCTCATGGAGAACCTCTGCTAGGGAAGTGCAGAAAGGAAATGTGGGATCAGAGCCCCCCACACAGAACCTCTACTGGGGCACTGACTTGTGGAGCTGTGAGAAGAGGGCCACTATCCTCCAGACCCCAGAATGGTAGATCCACTGATAGTGCGCACCGTGCACCTGGAAAAGTAGCAAACACTCAATGCTAGCCTGTGAAAGCAGCCAGGAGGGAGTCTGTACCCTGAAAAGCTACAGGGGTGGAGCTTCCCAAGACCATGGGAACCCACCTCTTGCATCAGTGTGACCTGGACGTAAGACCTGAAGTCAAAGGAGATCACCTTGGAGTTTAAGATTTGACTGCCCTGCTGGATTTCAGACTTGCATGGGCCCTGTACCCCTTTGTTTTGGCCAATTTCTCCCATTTTGAGTGGCTGTATTTGCCCAATGCCTTTATCTCCATTGTACCTAGGAAGTAACTAACTTGCTTTCGATTTTACAGGATCGTAGGTGGAAGGGACTTACCTTGTCTTGGATGAGACTGTGGACTTTTTGAGTTAATGCTGAAATGATGGACTGATGGAAAGGCATGACTGGCTTTGAAATGTGAGGACATGAAATTTGGGAGGGGCTGGGGGTGGAATGATGTGGTTTGGCTCTGTCCCCACCCAAATCTCATTTTGAATTTCCACGTGTTGTGGGAAGGACCTGGTGGTAGGTAATTGAATCATGGGGTCTTTTCCATGCTGTTCTCATGATAGTGAATAACTCTCACGAGATCTGAAAGTTCTAAAAAGAGAGTTCCCCTGCACAAGCTTTCTCTTTTTGCCTGCTGCCATCCATGCAAGATGTGACTTCTTATTCCTTGCCTTCTGCCATGATTGTGAGGCTTCCTCTCCATGTGGAACTGTAAATCCAATTAAACATATTTCTTTGGTAAATTGCCCAGTTTTGGGTATGTCTTTATCAGCAGCATGAAAACA
This sequence comes from Cebus imitator, assembly GCF_001604975.1. Taxonomy (NCBI): domain Eukaryota; kingdom Metazoa; phylum Chordata; class Mammalia; order Primates; family Cebidae; genus Cebus; species Cebus imitator. Next base: position 11,714,906 of record NW_016107383.1, read on the forward strand.
GACAAATACAAGTGAGGTCCCCAAATCCTTTATATAGAGTGAAGTTCATGGGAGCTTCAGAGAGAGGGAGGAGAAGTAGGAAGTTCCCAGGAGGGAGTCCTTAAGGAGCAAAGGAAGGGAGCTTCAGTGAGTAAACCCCCAGGGAGAGGATATCCTGGAAAGGCAGGAGTGCAGTGGAGGACAGGGCTAGGGGGAAGCTGGAGGCTTGCATGGCCAACATCAAGTTTAGTCTTCATATGATGGGCAGGAGGGAGTTGTGGATGGCTTTGGAGCTGAAGAGTATATATATTTTTTCATTTAATTTTTTAAAAACAGAAATTAGATTGTCTGTGGCTGCCAGAGTGATTTGGAGGGAAATGACAGAAGTCAGGGAGCCAGGGTGAGAGGCGGCTGCACCTGTTCACTTGTGTGTTAATGAGATTGTTAGTGGGATAGAGAAGACCTGCTGAGCACAACATTGGGAAGAAAATCTTCAAACACCAGTTACAAAAAAGGAGGCCAGGAAAAGGCATCTGTAAATGTGACTGTAAGAGTTTGAGCTTGTAAAAAAAAATGGGTCCAGGGCAGGTGGGTTAGTAAATTTAGGAAAGTGAGAGGAGCTTGGGGACTGCCACCTATGGTTTCTATTTCCTCAATGACATCAAGGTGAGGTTATCAATCACCTGAAAGTGAGCAGGGAAGTTCAGTGGAGTAGAGAGCTGAAGAGGCAGAATCAAGTATAAAATAGTGGCTTCTGAATAAAACATGAAGAATTATAGGTACCTAGGTAAAAGATTGGGACCCCCTAGAATAAATCCTTGTTCGCAATCATTAGTCAACAAAATATTGGGTTCCTTTCTAATCTTTCCAGTCTGTCATTTGCAGCATTTTTAATGTGCAATTTCTTGGTTCCTTTCCATCTTGACTGTTTGAAGCGTGGACGTTAGCTGGTTCACCTGCTGTGTCTGTTTTATTATTCTTTTCAAATAATTAGCTTTTGGCTCTTCGTTTTCTCTGTTTTGTATTTTTGTTTCCAATTTACTAACTTTTCCTCTTGTCTTTGGTATATATTTTCCTCTACTTCTGTGAATTTATTTTGTTGTTATTTCCCTAAATGTTTGCAAGCTTATCTCATTAATTTTCAATCTTTTCTCTTTTGTAATGTAATATTAAAGGCTATAGTTTTCCTCTAAGTACGACTTTAGGTGAATTCTGCAAGCTTGATGCAGTGTTTTTGTTGCCATTCAGTTGTGAACATTTTCTAATTTACATTTTGATTTATTCTTTAATCTCTGAAATCTTTAGAAGTGTATCTAAGCCCTTCAGAATATGATTTTCTTTTGCTTTTTTAAAAAAGTGAGCGGCATTGTGCTTGAGAGTGCTTGGTTGGCAGGCTTGTCTCTCTTTTTGTGAAGCTAGCAAACATTGATGACCACCATCCAGATCAGAGGTCAGCAAACTGTGGTGGCCCATTTGCCAAATCCTGACCACTGCCTGCTTTTGTAAATAAAGCTTTATTGGAATGCAGCCATGACTATTCATTTATGTATTGCTTATGGCTACTTTTGAGCAGAGGTGAGTAGTTGCCACAAAGACCATTTAGGCCTGTGAAGCTTAAAATACTATCTGGCCTTTAAGACAAAGCTTACCAAGTCTTGGACTGGATCTGTCATTGTAGTAGGGTTGTGAATTGGTGATTCTATATTCCTTCTATATTCTAGTTCTATAACCTTTTTTCATTTACTAGATGGGACTATTTAATAATGAAATATTTTCCCTATTAATTATTTGATTACCCTTAGGTATTGTTTGCACAAGAAAGGCAAGACAAATGCTTGTGTGTTTCCTTTTTCATATCAGTTTTTTAAAAATAGAAGTTGATTTCCATAAAATATAACCTTTTTTTTTTTTTTTTT
>NW_016107383.1:11716935-11760145 GCF_001604975.1 Cebus imitator
CAGAGACAGGGTTTCATCATGTTGGCCAGGCTGCCTTCGAACTCCTGGCCTCAAAGTGATCTGCCTGCTTTGGCCTCCCAGAGTGTTGGGATTACGGGTTTGAGCCACTGCACCTGGTCAAACATGACCCTTTAAAATTACCAGTATAGGGCTGGGCATGCCAGCTCACACTGTAATCTCAGGGGCTTGGGAGGCTGAGGCGTGAAGATCACTTGAGGCCAGGAGTTTGAGACCAGCCTGGGCAACATATTTTAATTATGAAAATAAATAATTTTATTTAAAAAGAAATACCATAATCATTATGATATATTTGAGATGTCAGTTAATTGCAGTTATTTGCTCACATGTTTGCTAATAGAGTTTATGTTTTGATGTTGCAAATATATTTTCTGTTTCCATCCATTGCAGTTATCCTTACTGATGCTCAAATTGTCCCAACTTTGCCCAGTGGGAGCGTCTTCCAGTGGGATCCTGAATCCTCTTGATGTGATCCTTGTAATCTTTGATAAAGTTTTTGCTTTCTGGTATAACGTGTTCCAGGTTCCTCTTCTATATTTCTTTCCCCAAATCTGATAACCATTTTGTCTGTAACTGAAGAATTTAGTCCACATTTACTTTGGATTCTGATCTGTTTGGATTTAGTCCTATCACCTCACTTTTCTATTTGCATTGTTATGCTTTTGTTCTAAATCCCTTTCCCTGTCATTTACTTTGTTTGCCTTTTCTTTAGTCTTCCCTTTCCCCTCTAACCATTTGGAAGTTATTTTATGTCTTTAATATTTTAGTGTTTATTCTTAATTTTAATATGCATCTTAACTAAACAAACCTTAAGCTATGTTATATGTCTGGATTCCTCCTGAAAAATGCAAGGACCCTGAGCTCCTTTAACCCTGGGCTTCTCTCCTTTTGTCTTATGTGTTATTGTTGTCTACTATTTGCTTTTGACCTTGTTTTAATTTCAAATTAATCAACAGGGTTTAATTGATTAATTGATTTATTACTGACTTGCAAATGCTGGATTGGATGCGCCCACTTTTTAAAAGACCAATTTCCTTGGTTTCTATTCTTTCTAGAACCTTCATTTTGATTTTAATTTCCTTCTAGAGGAAACACATACGTTAGGAATTTATTTCAGTGAAAACCTGTTAGTGATAAAGTATTTCAGATTCCTCTCTTTTAAAAAAATTCTTTAGCTCGGCCTCAGATCTCCACCTCTCTTCTGTTAGCCTCATCCTCTCTGCACATGCTGGCAAAGTTGTCTGCAAACTTGCATTGTCTTCATAGCCAGTGATTGCAAAACACCTATTTCCTGATTGTTTTTCTGATCAGGCTTTGATTACTTGGTTCAAGTCATAAGCTTATCTCTCAATGCATCACTTAGCCAGAGATGGAAATTGGCCACAGCTAAGTGACCTGCCTTCTGAAGTCTAGGGATGGGGGTAGTGCCACCAGAACCACCATGGCTGAGCATGATGGAGGAGTGGCCCTCCAAGGAGCTGCTGGAGTGATCACAATGTCTGGCCACTAGGATGATCATATCAGATATGGCTAACATAACAGAGCTGATGTGCAATTGGGTACTTGGGTTGGCAGGGAGCAAAGAGGTGATTTCCAAGGTCAAGGGAAGTCAGTGAAGATCTAGATACTTTCTCTCAGCTCAATAGCCTGAGATTTCTTCACAGACCCACTGCTCTAACCCAACTGCTGTGGAGCATGGAGAGAGATGGGAAGACACCAGAGTCTGTGAAGGGGGAGAGGGTGGGCAGCCAGTCTGTGACAGTCCTTGCAAGCAAAACATCATCAGCCCATCCCTCCAGGAGGCTGGGTAGCTCACGGCGTCTGGAGAGCTGAGCACTGCAAGGATAATTCTACAGTTACTTTTTTTATTTTTATTTTTATTTTTGAGAGGCAGGGTCTTGCTCTGTCACCCAGGCTAGAATGCAATGGTGCAATCATAGCTCACTGTAACCTCAAACTCCTGATGTCAAGCAATCCTTCCGCCTCAACCACCCAAAGTGCTAGGATTACAGGCATGAGTCAGCACCTCACCTGCCTGCCCCCCCTATAGCTACTTGTCTTCTCAGTTGGGTTACCCCACTGGGAGCAAGATGTAAAAACCATTAAACTGCAGGAAAGTTACTCTAGCCAGGGATCAGCCTCTGAAAATTTATTTCTGATCCCTGCTGTCATCATCCTACAATGGCCTTCCTCTCCTCTCCACAGATCTTTGCACATCCCGGCTTCAGCCCTGCTCAGAGTCACCTGTTCTGAGAAGCCTTCATTCATTCCATACCTTCTGGGAAATCCCACATGGCCCTTTCTTGGTTCAAGCCCAGGTCTGGCACCTTTTTTCTTCTTTTTCCTGCCCCAAGACTCAAGAATTTAACCTGTTTTTCTATTGCTTTGTAGCTACCACTTTCAAGTGGTCCTTCGGGGTTTTCTCCCCTAATGATGTGTTCAAGGTAGAGAGTTTCCCAGAAAATGGGAAGAGGAAAGGGGTTGGGGGGAGTTTGAAGGTTTCATGATGGGTGGGGCTCCATGTCCCAGTTCTGCAGAGGGGTGCGGCTGTGTGTAAAGATTGGCCTGAGAACCTGGGTTCCCAACCTTGGCAAAGGTCCCTGAAGCCAGGCTTGAGGTAATCTTGAATGGTGGACACCTCAGAAGAAGCATATGGAGGAGAGACCAGTGAGGATTTCTTGGATGTTAGAGACATAAGACTCTGGGACTCTCATGTGACCTAAAAGGAAGGGACTCCCACTGGGGACTGCAATTGAATTCCCTGCCACTCAGTGGGATAGCTGCTTAAAGCAGATTAAAATTTGATTTAGCAATGTGACATTTCTTATTCCTCATCCTCACAGTGTCTGCAATTTACTTTTAGATACTTTAGTATCACAGTGTGAGTTCTGACACGTGCCAATTAGTTTAAACCACACCTTGGGTGCCTAAATCAGGAATTCACCTCCCAGGGGCGGCTAGCAAGTAATGTAATTCAGAAAGCTCATCTTATGGAGATGGCTATGACAATCTTTTTTTGTTACCTTTTTCCTTTATCAATAACAGGGAATTTGCTAATTAGTGTAATGAGTTTAGAAACAGGTTTTCATTGGTATTATATGTGGCTTACTAATTAGCATAAGAGATGTTAGAAAAAGACTCTTATTGGCAAAATTAGTCTGCTCATAGTATGTGGATGATTTAAATATTTTAGAGAAAAATCTCCAAACTTGTAAGGACCAAGTTTGGGAATCCAACAAGTCCTTGAGCCTGTGTTTTTGCACTGGTGCTTCATGTTTGATCTTTAAAGGGGACTCCCACAGCTAGGTTGATGTTTCTGGTTGCCTGATACTAATAGAATAGTAACCTAATTCTGACTTGTAGATTATTTTGGCATGCAAAATGGTTCACTTAATAGACAGAGAGGAGGTTCTTCATTGAACTTATAGAAACATTTGAATGAACAGTTTTTGCCTTCTTACTAATAAATGCTTGTTTAATACATCACTGTTTGTGTAGCACTTTATTAATGTGGGCTCTCCAGAGAAAGACAACCAATAAGATGTGTGCCTGTGTGTGTATGTATGTATGTATGTATGTATCTACCTACCTACCTACCTACTTACCTACCTATCTGCCTGCCTGCCTGCCTGCCTGCCTACCTACCTGTCTGTCTATCTGCCTAACCACCCATCCACCCATCTATCTATTTTAGTTTGTTTGTACTGCTATAACAAAATATCTGAGACTGGGTAATGTATAAAGAAAGAATTCTATTTCCTACAGTTCTAGAGGCTGGGAAGTCCTAAATCAAGGCATTGGTATCTGGTGTCTACTGAGGACCTTCTTGTTGCATTCTCACATGGTGGAAGGCAGAAGGGCAACATGGGGTGAATGCTCTTCATCACACCCTCTTATAAAGGCACCTAATTCTATTTACCTGAGGTGACTCAATTTCAACATGAATTTTGGAAAGGACAAAAACATTTATATTGTAACTCTTTTGCTTACTCACTCACTCACTCTGTCTACCTACTTATCTACCTACCTACCTATCTGTTGACCTATGAATTTATTTTAAAGAATTGGTTAGTAGAATTGTGGAAGTCATCAAGTCTGAAATCTTTGGAGCAGTATGGCAGGCTGGAGTCTCAGGGAAGAATTGATCTAGTTTAAAGGCAGTCTGTAGACAGGATTCCTTCTTCCTAGGGGAGGCCTCAGTCTGTTTTCTCTTAAGGCCTTTCAACTGTTTGGATGTAGCCCATTTATATCAAGAAGAAAAATGTGTTTTTCCCAACGTAGCTGATTTAAATGTTAATCTCATTGAAAAATATCTTCGCACCAACATCCAGACTGGTGTTTGACCCAATATATGGATCCCGTGGCCTAACCAAGCTGATACATAAACATGAGTCATCACAAACACCATCTAATCTGAGTCCTGCTTTCATATATTCTGGTAGTGGATGTGTAGGGGAGTAGCTTAATCTGCCTTGATCTTTAAACTTTGGCAACTTCTAAGCTATTATCATTTACCAAAAAGAGCCTAATAGTTGTGCATTTCTAAGTAGGCGTCCAGTATCCTGGTGTAAGCTATCAGTTTATAGCATCCGGGTGGTGGGATAGAATGCATGCCCAAATGCAGTCAGAAGCTCGTTGAATCTTCACCACGACTCGGTGTGTGTTATAATTTTGATTTTCAGTTGAAAAACCTAAAGTTTTGGTAACTTGTGACTTGCCCAAGACTATGCAACTTTTTATTAGCCAAGCAGACACTTCTCCTGATACTAGGCTTTACACTCCTTATCCTACTTTATGAGGAGATGAAGTCTGGGACTCTGGGCTTTGCCAGAACAGGAAGGAAGCCACTGCCTGGTGGTGCTATGTTGCCTCACTCTGAGAATGGTCCACTGTACCTCTGACTGGCTTTTCTAATGTATCGTGGACTCTACTAAGGCTGGCTGTGGCCTACCTTAGACCACTAGTGGTATCTACTCTGGGCAGCTTTTTTTTTTTTTTTTTTTTTTTTTTTTTTTTTTTTTTTTTTTTTTTTTGAGACGGAGTTTCACTCTTGTTACCCAGGCTGGAGTGCAATGGCGCGATCTCGGCTCACCGCAACCTCCGCCTCCTGGGTTCAGGCAATTCTCCTGCCTCAACCTCCTGAGTAGCTGGGATTACAGGCACGTGCCACCGTGTCTGGGCAGGTTTTTAAAAAACACCAGTATTTAGGCCCTACTTTAAACCCATTAAATCAGAATCTTTGGGAATTGAGCTCAGGCACTGAGATATTTTAAAATGCACCTAAATGATCTAACATGCAGCTGGAGTTGAGATCCACTATTCTATTTCTGCAGACTTTCTGTAAAAGGCCAGATGGTAAATACCTTGGCCTTACAGGCTGTACAGTGTGTTGCAACTACTCAACTCTGTCCTTTTGTAGAAAAGCATCCATGCAAGCCAATGAGCATGCTGTGTTCCAACAGAAGCTTATTGGAACCTTATTTGGATATTTGAATTTTGTATAATTTTCATGTATCACAAAATAGTATTCTTATTTTGATTTTTTTCCCTTAGTGATTTAAAAATGTAAAAATCATTCTTAGCTTGTGGGTCATACCCAAACAAGAATGGGCTGATTTGGCACATGGGCCATATTTTGCTCACCCCTGGTCTAAACTGTTGTTATTTCCATCAAAATTTCCCTATTTTGTGTCTCATTCTCCAAGCATCCTACTTATTTCCAGGTGTCAATTAAAATATTTAATAAAACAATCTGTTCTGGTAACTCAAGACTGATATCAGCTTCCTCTGAAAATGTGCATTTTAACTGGTGAGAATTTGTCAAAAAATTTTATAATGATCAATTTGTTGTGTGTGGGAAATTGAAGGAGTTTGAGATGTCACGCTAAAATATGCCACTTTGGTGTTGAACAATGAGAACACATGGACACAGGGAGGGGAAAATCACACACCAGGGCCTGTCGGGAGTGGGGGGGTAGGGGAGGGATAGCATTAGGAGAAATACCTAATGTAGATGACAGGGTGATGGATGCAGCAAACCACCATGGCACGTTTATAACTGTGTAACAAACCTGCACATTCTGCACGTGCACCCAAGAATTTAAAGTATAATAAAAAAAAGTATGCTACTTTGGAATATTGATGACTTTGACCTGAAGAAACTTGGAAAGCAAAAAGCAGAGAGAACCTTTTTCTGATCTCTCCTTATCTTCCTAAAGACAGATGGCCCAAAAAGACCTCAGCTGTCATCAATCCCCTTCCTGAGAGTTTTGTCAACCAGGGAAGATGAACTTGTATCACAAGAGAGGAGGTTAGAAGTCAATCTCCCCACCCAGACAGACCTGTCTCAACTTTCATATCTCCCAATTGTTCTCCTAAGGGCCTATTCACCTTTCCTTAAAATTGTTTACTTTCCCCTAAGTTCCTGCATCTCCACTCCACTCTCTTCTATGAAGAGGGTACATAAACCACCAAATCTCACTGATTTTGGGGGTATTTCCTTTTTGTTTTCCTGTGAAGCGTTCATACACACAATAAACTTGTATATGTATTTTCCTGTTAATCTAGCTCTTGTTTGTTACATGGACCAGTTTTTGAACCTCAGAGGAAGAAGAAAACTCATTCCCTCCCCAACTTTTTGTTGGGACATTCTTTTGTCTGGAAGAGGGTTTTGGCACAGATTGAGTACCTGATCCAAAATGCTTGGGACCAGAAGTGTTTCGGATTTTGGAATGTTTGCATCATATTCATTAGTTGAGCATCCCAAATCTGAAAATCCAAAAATCAGAAATGCTCCAGTGAGCACTTCCTTCAAGAGTCACATTGTCACTCAAATAGTTTCAAATTTTGGAGCATTTTGGACTCTGAATTTTCATATTTGGGATACTCAACCTACAAGGCACCACAGAACCATAGACATGTAAAGGAATAGAGCTAGAAGATACCTCAGATTATCTCTTTTTAAACACAAATACACACTTATTAATCAATCTTGGAGCTACACATCTCTGCTAATAATAAAAAAATTTCAGCAAATGGCAGAATCTTGTCTTTGGTGCTTTATAAATCAAGACTTCTGCCTTGAAACAGCCTTCCCAGCCCCCTAAACCCTAGGAAATCCTATTCGTCCCTCTAAGCCAAGGGCAGAAGTTAATCCCTTAGGAAGCCTGACTCCTCTTTCCTCCCAAGAGAGTTCGTTCTTCCAGTGGGTTGCCCTGAATCCATCATTTTTCATTTCTGATTCCATTTTGTTGGTAAAATGAATCAATGACTCTATTCGCCCTTATCTCTATCTCCTGCTAGATGCCTAGCATCTTGAGGGCTATCTTATTCATTTCTATATCCCAGAGTCTGTTACATAGCAGGTGCTTAATAGGTGTGTTAAATTCATTTACTCATTCAACAGATATTTTTAAGTCCCTACTATGTACCAGGCACTATTCTAAACAGCGAGAAAAAGACACAAATCTCTGTCATCCTAGAGCTTCCTATGTAATGGGGTGGGGGTGAGGGTGACAGATGAGAAACCAAATATGTAAGTAAATTATATAGAATGTTAGAAGGCAGTCAATACTATGGAGAATGTCTTTTTTTTTTTTTTTGAGACTGAGTCTTGCTCTGTTGCCCAGGCTGGAGTGCAGTGATGCAATATTGGCTCACTGCAGCCTCTGCCTCCTGGGTTCAAGTGATTCTCCTGCCTCAGCCTCCCAAGTAGCTGGGACTATAGGTGCATGCCACCATGCCTGGCTAATTTTTGTATTTTTAGTAGAGATGGGGTTTCACCACATTGGCCAGGCTGGTCTTGAACTCCTGAGCTCAGGTGATCCACCCGCCTCGGCCTCCCAAAGTGCTGGCATTACACGTGTGAGCCACCACGTCCCACCAATAGAAAAAAATTAATCAGGGCAGCGTGAGTCAGGAAGTGGGGATGTGGTTGTAATTATAAGTAGGATGGTCAGCAAAGACTAAACAGCAGCAAGGAGAGAGTCATGCCCCTTGCCCCTTCCTGGGGGAAGAAAAGCCAGTGTAAAAGTCCCAAAGCTGGCATGTGTCTGGCATGTCCCAGAAATGGCACAAGGCCAGTATGGCTGGAGCTGAGTAGGCAAATCAAAGAAATAAATTTTGTTGCATTGATCTGAAAGATGAAGAGAACATATTTGTTGCTCTCTGGAGACTTAGAACTAAAAGGGCAACTGAGGCTTGGAGAGATGAATGATTTTCTCAGGATCATATAATACAGCTGGCTGGGGTTGAATCTGAAGTCCTGGGACAGACCCCAAGTGCTGCCACAGAGCCCCTCCTGGTAGGCACAGGCCTCCAGGAAGACCAGCACCCTGGCCACAGAGACAAAAGGTCTCATTGTCTTGTGGTAAAAATATCCTTATATCCTGTTTAGCACTAAAGGGGAGGATAAGGTTCAAGCAGACACCGAATCCAGGCAGACAGTGTCAGTCAAAGCCTTACCCCTGCCGGCAGTTTTGAAGCTGCCCATATTTCTGCTCAGACAACATGTTTTCTTGCTCTGAAACCTTTTAGCAGATACAAGGTATTGCCCCCGGTGTATCCCAGAACACAAGTCTTCGCTAAAGTGGTTAGACAGCTGCTTTCTTTCGAAGCCAGGGACTGCCCCGAGGGTAAACCATTGGGAGGCATTTTATATTTGCAAAATGTTACTGTGACATGTTATCATTTATTTCTTTCAACGGCTCAGTGAGATTGGAGAGCGTCCTCCGATGCACTGTACATTGGGGAGGAAGAGAAAGGATGAGAAGAGGCCTGCTGATTCAGTTGTGGTCATCATCGTTGTCAATGGAGTTGTCATTGTTATTGTCACCCTCATCATTTTCATTTGTGGTGAGTTGCACGAGAGGATAAGGCAGGACTCCTGCATGCAAGAAATTTACATTCTAGCTGGGTAGATTCACCCACTATTCATTCGCATTCTTATATTCATTGCAGAGTGAATAATGCCTCACTCTGCAAGCTTTTATTAAACACTTGTTATATTTTAGGTAATGATTGAGAGGGATTCACATGTAGACTCCAAAAATGTAAGGCATGGTTCCTTCCTGTAAGAAATGTCCCATTCAACTGGGAAGATATGTTCATTCATTCATTATTTTCTTTACATGTTTATTCAACAATGCCTTCATTCTACAGGCTCTTAATCGGATCCTATTACATACCAGATAATAATTGGAGATCCAAATGTGTATCACTGGCCTTGGGACAAGTGTTAAGAGAAAGCTTCATAGAGAAGAGAAAATTTGCTTAGTCTTAAAGGATAAGCAGGATTGTATGTGGAGAGCAGAATAAAAAGGGGATGCTTAGTTCAGGCCAAGGGAGCAGAGGTGCAAAGAGGAAGAGGCAGGAAAGTACGTGGCCTGCCCAGAGAAGGCTGGGAGTCTGGTGTGGCTGGAACCCTGGAGGCGAGGACAAGAGTAGCTGGAGGTGAGGTGGGCTGCACCAGACTGGGGTGGATCTGTACACCATGCTAAGCTGCAAGGCACTCGTTCTTCCAGGCAGCTAGGAGCAGGGACTGACATGATTCGCTATGGGTCTTTAGAAGACCATTCTGATTTCTAGGATGAGAAGGGGCAGAGGGGCAAGTCCATGTTATCCCTCTAGCAATAGCACAGAGCAAGGTTCATGGTACATGCAGTGTGATGGAAACACAACACCAGAATAACGTGATGAGAGGTGAAGTGAGGTGTGGGTGTGGAGGGGAATGTTCCTTCCCCTGCCTGATATTTCCCTCTACACAGAGGGCATTGCCTTTGAGAAACACTCCTGGCATGTGCCCCTGTTCTGCCCCAGGCCCAGCCCAGTTTCCTGAAGCTGAATGAATAAGTCTAATTCTGGGCATTCTCCAATGTCAGTATTTAGTCAGTAAAATAGATGACGTACTTGTTCTTCACGAGTTGACTCATTTGTCTTATTTCTCAATGAATTCAGAACTGGGCAGGGGAGGGAGGTATGATTATTGGACCTCCTCAAAGAGTTAAGAGAACAGCCTTGATGCTGGCCTTCCTGTTATCAAGCCATTGAACAAATGCCAGCAACCACTTACCTTTAGATCACTTGATAGGTGAGCTAGATAAAGCCCTGCTTATTTAATTCAGGACTGTATATCAGGCTTTCTGAGAAATTGGGTGAATAAGTTTCTAACGGATACAGGCAGGCCATGACATCATTAAATCTAGGCCTCCAGAGAGGATAGGGTTGAAGATTGGTGTTTGAGGGCCATCAGTGTTTAGATAGAAATGGAAGTCATAATACTATGTATTGTGGGAGCACAGAGGAGGGGCCCCTAACAGACAGGGTGGCGAGGAAGTCTTCCCGGAGGAATGATCATCTTAGACATCTTGAAGAATGAAAAAAGAACACGTTTACTGGAGTAAGAGAGTGGGGAATTGGCAAGGACCGGATGGGACTGGGTAGGGCTGTAGTCAAGGCGGGCAGAGCAGCAGGGAGTGTGTACGTGCATGTTAGTGTGTGTCTGTGCATGCACATAAGGAATGGTTCCGGTAAAGACAGGAGAAGAGAGAGGGAAGTGGGGGCCAGATACAGAGGGGCTTTTCCATATTGTTAGTCAGATGAGGAATGACACAGATTTGAACTAAGATCCTGACAAAGGAGACAGAAAGGGAATAATTGATTTGAGAGGAACTTCTGAACAGGAAGTGCAGAATGTGATAACTAATTGGATGATGGGGTTGAGGATGAGGATGTAGTCTCAGGAGAATGAAGGCCTTCAGGGCAGATATTGCTAACCTCTGTGACAATATTAAGGCCTGATACCAACCTGTCTTCCCAGCTAACAGCCCCGCGAATGTGCATGGTGCATCTTGCAGTAAGGGCCGCTCTATTACTGGGTTCTGAATGCTCCAAGTGCTCTGGGATGTATCAGGCTTTTCCTGATGAAATGGAAACAGACAGCAGGCAGTATCTCCCCTCTCTTTCTTACTGCCTCATATGCAGTAGCTGCATAAAACTTTGAAGCAATAAGCCAGATAGAAAATTAAGAGAATAGCCTTGATTCTGGCTTTGATGTCATCGAGCTATTGAATGAATGCTAGGAATCACTTACCTCCAGACAACCTGTTATGTGAAAAAGATAAAGCCTTGCTTATTTAATTCAGGACTGTACATCAGGCTTTCTGATAAATTGAGTGAATGCATTCCTAACTGATGTAAGAAGGTCATGACACCGTTAAATCTAGCCCTCCAGAGAAGATAGAGCTAAAGATTAGGGCTTGGGGAGCATCAGTGTTTAGATGGAAGTGGAAGTCATGAGTGGAATACATATAGAGTGACAAGCGACAAATCCAGGGATGACTGACTTTTTGAAAGTCAGAAGCCTGGGAAAAATGAGAAAGGAGGTCAAGAGTGAACTCTGCCACAGGAAACCTGATGGATGCCAGGACATGCTCTCTCTGGGCTTCCTGTCACTCATTCAACCCTTGTTTACTTAGGGACAACCCTTTTCTTGAGTACCAGTGGCAGTTTAAAAAATGGTCCTCCTGAATGGGGATCTCTGATTTCTGAGATGGTCAAGCATGTCCATGTGTTGGGGAGGGGACCTGCTCCATTTCTAAATAAACCATCAGGCAGGGGTCTGTGCAGGTGACCCTTGTGGAATTGCATATTGGGCACACTGCAGGAATGATTATATGCTGTTTGGCCTTAAACAATCAAAGTTCAACTGTGTGGAATCTAGGAGTCTTTGAAAAAACCATGGAACATATACATGTTCTACACCTGCCTTTGGAGATGTGATTCAAGCTTTCTCTAAGCTGGTAAAAGTGAGCAGATTGTGAAGTCGCTAATAAATTTTCCTTATGGAGCACCCGACGGCTTCCTTTCCCTCCTCATGGTAAAGGCATTAGGTGATGTGACTGGAGGGAGGACCTGCGATAGAAATCTCTAGGGTTTTAGCTTTTAGTTCACTGGAGGCAGAGCAATGCCGTGGTCAGAAAACTCTGGCTGTGGCACTGACACTCCTGGACGCAGGTTCTGAGACCTAAGCCCAATTAAGGAGCCTCCTTTGTACAGTGGGGACGATGCTAACCTACATTTGCATGCTGCCTGGCACAACAGCGCAGCAGCCTAGTGGCCAGCAAGCTCCGTCTCTATTTCCTACAGCCTTATGTGAAACACGTCTAACTGCAAGTTGGGAGTCTCAAATTCAAGCTTCTGCCCTGCTCTCAACAATCGATTGGCTTTTGAAAGTTTCCTGTTTCTCAGGGCCTCAGTTTCTCCCTTCATAAAATAAGAGGTTTGACCCAGGAAGTGATTTCTGAAGGCCCTTCTGATTTTTTTTTTTTTTTTTTGAGGCGGAGTCTTGTTATTTTGCCCACGCTGGAGTGCAGTGGCATGATCTCGGCTCACTGCAACCTCCGCCTCCTGGTTTCAAGCAATTCTCCTGTCTCAGCCTCCTGAGTAGCTGGGATTACAGGCATGTGCCATCACGCCTCGCTAATTTTTGTATTTTTAGTAGACATAGGGTTTCGCCAGGTTGGCCAGGCTGGTCTCGAACTCCTGACCTCGTGATCCGCCCGCCTTGGACTCCCAAAGTGTTGGGATTGCCACTGTGCCTGGCTCAGCTTTGATTTGAACTGCTTCTTTGAATGTTGATTTCAGATTCTGCAGTTTATAGTTTTTCTTTTTGCCAGAAGGTGGTGCTATTGAGTCCTCGCTGTTACTACGAAGTGTTTCAAGTTCTGGGAGATCCAAGTTGGCCTGCCTTTGACGCTTTGAATGTGAACTTTTGATGGAGTGGGTCTCTTTGTGGATCCTATTAATCACCCCCTGTCCCTTTTAAGCTTTGCCAACCCAGGCTTCAATCTGGTGCGGTGCTTTTCAAGTCTCAACTGGTCTGTTTTGTCTCGGCTCCACTGGTCTTAGTTCAGGGCCACAGGAGACAGGTTGGGAGCCTCCAGATCATTCGAGAGCATGAGGATGGCAAGGGTCTGAGGGCTGGTTCCCAGGACTGTGGCTGGTGCAGGTTTCACCTGAGACCAAGCCAGCTGAGGGCTTTGGAGAAACAGTGTTTGGCTTGACCAGGACTCCCAAGACCATTTCCTACTCTTCACCCCAGACCTCCATGTCCCCAAGTCCCTTTCACTCCTTGTCTGTCAGAGCATCTCCTCATTATTTGAACTCTCGGGTCTGATTCCCCACCTACAATTGGAAGAATCAGACTTCAGGCTGTGGTCAAAAGTCCTCACATCACCCTTGATTTGGGTGGGGCTGCGGGTTTGGGTGTCACTGAGGAGCTGTCTGTCCCCAGGAGCAGGCCCCAGCAGGCAGTCTCAGTGTCCTGCCACAACGAGGGGTGGACTCTTGATGGTGTAGACCACACTGTTGACCATCAACAACAATGTCATTTCCTCTTGGACACATAATAAGGATGGAGCTGCTGAAAAGACCAAAGTCATGTGAACAACTGTGATCAAATCAGGAAGTGCTTCTCACTCAGGGCCCAGTGCCTGGGGTCCCTGCCTTTCTTGGCGCTGGTCTCTGAAACTCATCTGCCTCCCTCCCCTTCAGGAGCTGTTCCCACCTTCCAGGTCCCTGCCCTGTGGGAAGTTTGTCCCCTCCAGCCCAGCTGGGGAATGCCATGGTCAAAACAAACTGTGTGTCCTTGCCCCTCACTGGGACAAATCCCGAGGACTTTGAGTTTCAGGATTTTGCAGTGGGTCACTTAGGAGAATCAGATAACTGACATCTTCAAAACAGTGAACAAGTCATAGGAGAGAGAGCACAAACTCTGGACATGCAGGGACAGGGTGGGAGTCCCAGCTCTACCACCACAGCCCAGCACTGGAGCTGCCTGCAGGGTATTTACTTTCTTGGTTAAGCATCAGCTTCTTTATCTGTACAATGGGTAATAGCACCTACCGTATAGGATTAGATGAGATAACTGAGTAAAAACATGATTTTATTGAAAATTTACTCTGTTCTAGGTACTGTGTTAAGCACCTTATATAGCAGCGTTGTCCAATAAAAATATAATGTGGGCTGGGCGCAGTGACTCATGCCTGTAATCCCAGCACTTTGGGAGGCCAAGGCAGGTGGATCACGAGGTCAGGAACTTGAGACCAGCCTGACCAACATGGTGAAACCTTGTCTCTACTAAAAATACAAAAATTAGCTGGGCATGGTGGCAAGTGTCTGTAATCCTAGCTACTTGGGAGGCTGAGGCAGGAGAATCGCTTGCACCTGGGAGGTAGTGGTTGTAGTGAGCCGAGATCGCGCCACTGCACTCCAGCCTGGGTTACAGAGTGAGACTCTGTCTCAAAAAAGCAACAACAAAATTACATATTTATATATATATAATATGAACTACATATGTGATTCAAACATTTTTGTTTTAAACATTAACATTGTATATTACCATGTATTAATATAACATGTCTGTTAACATTAACATAAAATTTTTATATTAATACAATGAAAAAACAGGTAAAATTAATTTTAATGATGTATTTCATGTAACCCCATGCATCGAAAACATTTTAACATATGACGCCAACAAGTACTCTAAAGCTACATATAGATAGTGGCTATCATTTACATATATTATATTACATGTGTAATATATATGACAAATGTGTACTATATATATTTTATATTTGTATGCAATATTTTGAAAGTTCTGTGGCTATCTGAGAAAACACATCCAACAGAATGTTGCAGTAATACTTAATACTTATTGACCATTATGTGCCAAGAACCATGCTAAGTATTCATTTATATTAACTTACTGAATCGTCGTACAAATTCTGGAGACCAGGAATAGAAGGACTGGGAAAAGTGAAAGGAAAGGAGGGAAAGCCAATTCCATGGGTGCATTCTTGAGCCGGATACTGCCGTGGGCAACTGCTATGGGCAACAGTTGGGATGCCACCTTGGAATTGTTCACGGAAGACTGTGTTTTGGTTTTCATTCATCACGCAGGGTCCTGGAGGTGCTAAAGCCCTTGCCCTTCCAGTTTGCACTTGCACCAGAGCGGCTGACCAGACTCCAGCAGGCAGCTCATAAGGCAAGAGGCCCCAGGCAGAAAGCAAGAGATGCCCGCAGCAGAGGCAGGGGGCTATCACTTGTTGCCATGACAATGGCCAGAGCACAATGGTGGCTGAAAGGATGAGAGATGAGGATCGAAGTTGTCTGACACGTCCTGTTGCTGGTGTGCAGCATGTGAGGTGGGTTGCCAGGACGAGAGGCGTGAGTGTGTATACGGAGGAACTGGGAGATATTTGAGGGTGCATCTCTCACGTTAGGAAATGGTGCAGTGAAGAGACCCTGGAGGGCTTCCTGTGTTTGCCCATGGGACAGCCAGCATTTGAGTACCAACCACTCGGAGCTTATAGGTGGCGTACGGTCATCCATCAAGTAAAAGAACTTTCCCCTTCTTCCCTGGGAAGCTATGGGCACCAGTTGGGATGCTGCCTTGGAATTGTTCATGGAAGATATAGAAAATTTGCTTTTTGGGTGTTTTTTGTTGGTCATGTAGGGTCCTGGAGGTGCTAAAGCCCTTGCCCTTCTGGTTTGCACATGGGGACGGATGAGACAGGGGAGGAAAGCATGGACTGTAGCAGCCCCTCCTCTCTCCCACAAGTTCTTCAGGGCAAGTTACGGTGAGCCCTGACAGGAGGGGGCAATGCAAAGGCCAAATTAAATAGGACACTGTGTCTCCAGCTGGACTGGGCTGCATTTTAATATCTAAAAGTGACTGAAAACTTATTGGATGTTGCTTAGAGCTGAAAAGGAGGTATACCATAGCCACATTGAAGGCGACAATTAAAGAGAGTAAAAGTTTCACGTTTATACTTCACCAAGTTTAGAACATTCAAATAATGGCCACATTATTATTTAGCTATTTATCTCGTAAGACAACTGTATTAGCAATACTTCCTTTACTTGGTAGCAGACTCCTTGGTTTAGGTACTGTCAGGTATGCATGCTACTGGCAATGGTAAGTGTATTTTATAACGGAGGTGTTAGCCTCCAATGCCCTCAGGAGCCAGACAGACAATGAAGGGCCTCCTATGTGTGAAGGAAGCACCTGGTTGTGGCTGATGAACCAGAGATCCATGTCCTATTTAAAGGAAGGCAGGCACTGTTCTGCTCCAGCCTGTGGCCTCGCAGAAACAGCAGGGCAAAGAATTTAGATTGTTGGCCATGTGTGCAAAATACGTGGCTTAATTGCTCTTTCTCCTCCTCCCTGGTATTAGAGGAATTAATGCCGTCAATTCTTTAGCCCACTCTGTATCCAGCTCTTTTTAATGTACTTTTGCAATGTCCTTCCACTGTAGTCAGGCACACCTCCTTACTTCTCGTTTTTGGGCTCGCCTCATTCTTAGGGCTTGTTTGATCCAGTGGCATGTTAGTGAGTGGGCACAGATGGAGGATGGAGATGCACTTGAGTGACTGGGCTTGTGTATTTCCTTGCACCTCTGCCATTGCCATGAGGGGAATGTGCTTGAGCTAACAGCTGATCCCAGTAGGGGAAGGAGAGATGCCTGGAGCAGACCTGAGCCACACCAGCCGAACCCATTCTCCATCAGCCCGCCCTCAGTTGACCTAGATTGCAAGTGTACATGCTGGCTGTTGTAAGCTCCTGGGTTCTGGGGTGGTGGGTTCTGTACTGATTTTGTTGTAGCAGACACTGATAAGGTGGCACTCTTCCTTGCTGAGCCTCAAGATGGCCCCAGATTCTCCTCCTGCACAGCAATCCAGGCAGCCACTATTAACCTGTGAGTGAGCAGACCAAATAAACTGCTTTCCAGGCCTGCAGTGGGGACGGGGAGCCTGGGAAGGCTGGCCTGGGCTTTGGGTGTGCTCTCGGTGCCCCTGGGTGCCCCCTTTTCTTTTCTTTGTTCCGTCTGTGCTTGTCTCCAGAGAGCAGGCGCTCAGTCACACGGAGCTGCTCATCACTCACAGGGCATCTGATGCAGTCTGTTTGGTCCCTTTGCTTAGTATTTGTACTCTGGGCTTTTTACAACTTCAAAGAGCTTCTCACCCATATTCACTGATTAATTCATTAATCCTGTGAGTAAAACCTGAAGCAGTGAGAGGAGAATGTCATTAGCAAGAATACCAGAAGCTCATTATTTGAAAGAGGTTGCCCAAAGCCAGGATCCCTCTGACAGAGCAGTTAACCCCTTTGCTGCTGACAGGGCCTCTGCAGGGAATGTGTACCAGGTACTCAGCAGTCACCAAACACCTACTGTGTGTTCAGCTGGCTAGGTGCCATGGGATATAAGAAGTTGTAAAAGGTGGCTTCTAACCTCAAGGACCTCCAGTCTGGTGAAAATAGGGGCTTTGGATTCATGTAGACCTGGGTTTGAATTCTGGCATTTTATAAGCTGTGTGACCTTGTACTAAGTCCCTCCAAGCTTCAGCTTCCACATCTCTAAAATGGGATGCCAATGGCTCTTGAGCGTCTAAGTGAAGATAACCAACATAATGCAATGAAAGCTTCAGTCAAGGGCCTGGCACACAGTGAGCACTCCATAAACCATGGCTATTACTGATATCACCCAGACAATGCCTTCCTGCCCCTCTCTCATATTCCAGGCCTACGGGACAGCAGTGGAAGAAAGAGGGCTGGCAGAAAGCGGAAGTTTGGGGGACACCCGTACATCAGGGTGAAGATGAAGAGGAGGAAACAGAGAAGAAAATAGAAGGGCTACAGAGGTGGGAGGGAAACCAGGAGGATGCAATGCAAACACACAGAGGCCAAGGGGCAGTTTCAGGACTGGCGAGAGAGGAATGTGGCTGTCATTCATGTCTTGTGCTGAGGAGAGATGGAGCAGGATGTTTAATGAGAACATTTACTCATTCAATCACCCATTCAGTCACTCAGTAGTTATCAAGTGCCTAGAATGGACATGAAAATGCTCTACCAAGCTGTCCATCAGAGGGGATTGTGAGGGGCAGCCCAGTCTCTGACCGTCTGAATGGCTCACGCATTGTGCCAGGGCACGTGCCTCCCAGCCAGTGGTTGGATATGGCTCTCTATTCTTGTGGTATGTGGGACTCCTCCATTGGACTCTGCAGTGGGCAGGCTGAGACTTTTCTAGAACTGTGCTGCAGCCTCAAACTCTGCCTACTCATCCCTCTTCCTTCCTCTCTTCCTGCTCAGCTCTCAGAGCTCATTAAAACCCCTTTATCTTCCACAGGTGGGACCCATACATCTCTTGCCCTTCTACCTCTATCATGGCATTGGGTTCCTCCATGATCCAAACTAATGCAAACTCACACAGCGCCTAAGGAGTTTGTGTGAGTTTTTTTAATCTCAGTTAAAAAAAACTGGCAGATGGGGCAGATCCCTGGTAAAACCCATATTCAAGCCAAAACAGCCTAAAGGCTGAAAGATGGGACTGCTGGTCCCAGATGAAACCCATGACCCAGTGAGAGCTTCTGTTCCTGTTTGCCCACCTTTTCCTGATTTATTCTTTCTTAATAATGTGTTTTAATCAATTTAATGTTGCCTTTTCCAATACTACCTATAACCTTGCTTCCCCCATTCTGAGCCCATAAAAGCCCTGGACTCAGTATCAGGGGGACTTTCCAACCTTTGGGTAGAGGGACCACCCCTGTGTTCCCTCTCCACTGAACTCTGTTTCATCTCTCAGTAAACCCCCCGCCTTGCTCACTCTTTGATTATCAGTGCATCCTCACTTTTCTTGGGTGGGACACAAGAACTGGGGAACTGGTGCACAAGCCAGACTTGGCCCAGGAAGGCTGAGTGGGCGGGCTGTCTCCTGTAGCAGGTAGTGTGGCTGAGCAAGGCCCAGGTCTCACCGGTTGGAGGTCCTGGCTTGCAAAGTGATTGAGAAGAAAATCCTGTGTCACTGGGTCATGTAGCTGCAGTTGTGACCAGTAGTATAGTTGTGACCAAGACAAACATTCTTAGCATCACGCAGCTGGTGGTGAAGGTGGCAGAGATAACGGAATAAACAGGTAAACAACAACAACAAAAAATGCTAATTTTAAACAGTGAAACTTGCCACACACATACAAATGAAGTAAAACAGGCAGGCTACTTTAGACTGGGTGTAAGGGAGGGCCATTGACATAGTCATATTTGACTTGAGACCAGAAAGTGGAAGAGGCGACTATGCAAACAGTGGAGTCAGGGCGTGTGATGGTTAATTTTGTCTATCAACTTGGCTTTGCCACAGTGTCCAGATGTGTGGCAGATATTCTGGATGTTTTTGTGTGGGTGTTTTTGGATGAGATTAACATTTATTTTATTATTTATTCATTTTTGTTAAAAATTTTAAGTAAAAGACTATACAAATGAAAGACTAACACAAGTGGTGGAATTTTTAGAGAGAGATAAAACTAAGAGCCTGCAAAGATTTGGAAAAATGAGCACTCACATATGCTGCCATAGGAGCATGTATTAGTGTCCTCCTTTTGGAAAAGGTTTGGCATTATTAACGATGATGAAAGGTATGCCCCCGTCTAACAATCTGTTCAACAGAAATGAGTCCTGGTATTATTCCAAAACCAATGACAAAATTGCTCAAAGCACCGTTACTTGTGATAGCTGCAACTTTTAAAAAGTATTCTTGACCATTTTACACACTTTATTGAAGGAAATAAAGAATTGCATATTAGCAAATTTTTAACTGTTGTAGCCACCACTTTGTTCTTCCACCTAATTTTTGTTCATTTCAATAGGTTTTTGGGGAATAAGTGGTGTTGGGTTACATGGATAAATTCTTCAGTGGTGATGTATGAGATTTCGGTGTACCCATCACTTGAGCAGTGTACACTGTACCCAATGTGTAGTCTTTCATCCTTCACACTCCTCCCACCTTTCCTTCCCAAGTCCCAGAGAGTAACATTCAAATCAGTGGACTTTGAGTAAAGCAGATGGCCATCCATGATGTGGGTGGGACTCACCCAATCAGTTGAAGACCTGAAGAGAAAGAACAAAAGACTGACCTCCTTTGAGCAAGAGTGAATTCCAACTCTCCTGGGTCTCCAACTGACAACCTGCCCCCTTGCAGATTTTGGTCCCCCTTCAGGTTTTGGACTTGTCAACTTTCATAATCACATGGACCAATTCTCTAAGTACACCTCTTTCCATATACATGCTCATTTTATTGGTTTTGTGTCTCAGGAGAACCTTGACTAATATAGGGTGGGAGAATATTCTGGGCAGAGAGAACAGCAACTCTTGAGATAGGAAATGAGCCTTCAAGTCAATATGAAGACTGGTGTGGCTAGGGCTGAGTGGAGGAGGGGGCACCGGAGAGATGAGGCCTCATGGAAAGAAGCTGTGGGAACAGGCCACCACGTCATTGTTGGTGACCTGGGAGAGGACTGCCAGTCCAGTAGTGAGGGCAGAAGCTAGGCGCCAAGGCATGAAGATGCAGGTGGGTGGTGAGGAAGGTGGAACTGCTCTGGAGACAACTCTCTAAGGAGTTTAGTGTTTACGAATGAAAAGAAACACACGAGGGAAATTTTAAAGAAAGAATCTTGGTCATGAGTATGGGCAGGCTAATGAGAGAGACTGACAAGGCGAGATGGAGAGGGAGGGAATAATTGGTGAGAGGACATTCCTGACATTGGTGAGTGGAAGGTTAGGGTGTCCTAGTGCGTTGAATGGTGCTTGCCCAAATATATCCACATCCCAATTCCCAGACTCTGCGAATGTGACCTTACGTGGGAAAAGTCTTTGCAGACATAATTAAAGATCTTGAGATGAGATCATCTCAGATTACCTGACTAGGTCCTAAATCCAATAACAAATGTTCTTTTCTGCTTGTTTGTTTGAGACAGGGTCTCACTCTGTTGCCCAGGCTGGAGTGCAGTGGTGCAATCTTGGCTCACTGCAGCCTCTATCTCCTGGGCTCAAGTGATCCCTCCACTTCAGCCTCCCAAGTAGCCGGGATTACAAGTGCATGACAACACACCTGGCTAATTTTTGTATTTGTGGTAGAGACAGGATCTCACTATGCTGCCTAGGCTGGTATTGAATTCCTGGGTTCAAGTGATCCACTCGCCTCTGCCTCCTAAGGTGCTGGGATCACAGGCCTGTGCTACTACACCCACAAGCGTTTTTAAGATCCAGAGACACATGAAGAGCAACCTAACTGTGGAGGTAGATATTGAGTGATGTTTTCAAAGAAGCCAAGAATTGCTAGGAGCCACCAGAGCCTCTGGAGAGAGTTCAGCCCCGCTGACAGCTTGGTTTAGGACTTCAGCCTTCAGAGCTCTGCTAGAATACATTTCTGTTGTTCTAGAGCACCAAGGGGTAATGTTACGGTGACCGCAAAAAACTAATACAGGCATGATCAAGCCAAAGTGACATTCCTTCCTCCTAAAAGTATGGAGCTGTCACCAGTCTGGGGACCATGTGCTGCCCTCAAATATCTCATTTACTGTGAGCTCTGTTTCCACTCTTGTTTTTGAACATTCTACATGTTTCCATCATAGGAGGTCAAGTGGTGCAGGGAAATGACATGGCTTTGGGAGACAAGCATACTGGACTTTGAAACACAGCCTCTCCATACTCCTGCAGCGTGATCTCTGAGCCTCAGTCTTTATCAGGTATCCTTGAGAACTGAAGACCCTAATTTACATAGGATACTTGCCATAGGCCCTGGGACCTGGTATGTGCTGGACAAATGTCCCTTCACTTATCTCAACTGGGGAGTCTTAAGGCCAGAAACTAGGTGATATTCATCTTTACATCCTTTTAAGAGTTCCTGGATTTAATAAATTCACAATGAATTTTTTTGATTTGTTGCTGGCTGGTTGTTGGTACAAATATCTGTTGGGTAACTGCTGTCAGGTAGGCATTCATCTCAGTATTTAAATAACTTATTTAATTCTCCGAGTAATTCCAAAGATACAGGTTTTATTCTGTTTGTTTTACAGGTGAGAAAAAATAGGTAAAGCCAGATGCAGTTCCTGGGTTGGCTCTCCCATCCTGATCAAGGGACCCTTTAGTTGAGAGCATTGAATCCATCTATGTTCTTGCCATCAGCTTCCTGGGAGGTAGTCGAGATCCTTCCTGCCGCAGTCTGTCTGCGTTCCCCAGAGCCAAACCCTGTCCTGGTTCTAGTCCAGCTTTCTCGCCCAGCATTTGTCTTTCTTTCTCTTTCCCCACAGTGGGTGTGAGGTTAAAGCTTATTGCTAAAATGGTGTCTCTTCCTGGATCTTTTCACATAACATTTAATCGCCGGTAATGACTGTGACCCCAGCGGCAGTCATCTAGTGAACTTTGAGTTGGCATTTCAATTAGCTGTACTGATTGCTGGGTTTGGGCATTTCATATATTTGTGAGGAAGCTTAGCCCAAGAGCAGTCAGCTGAGGGACTTATTACCACAGTGCTTCTTGGAAGGAATAAATAACCTCATTACAGCTTCTTTTGCTCTGGTTGAGAGAAAGGAAGAAAAGCTGAATCTCTTAGGTACTTATTTGCACGGGGAGGGCCTCAGTGCCCAAGGCTACCTGTGACAAGCAGGAGGGCTTTTCTCCCCTCTCCTCTCCTTGCTTCCTCCTCCTTCTCTCCTCTCCCTCTCCCTCCTTTTTCTTTCCTCTCCTCTTCTCTTCTTCCTTCCATTTTTCATTTCTTCCTTTCCTTTGGTAAAGCCGTTGGTGGTCATAGCAGTAACACAATGTCCCCAAGCCTGGCTAATCCCTGGCTAGTCCAAATGCTCATGCGGACTCTTGTCCCCTGTGAAGTTCATGTCTTCCTTTCTCAGGTGTCCCTGGGAGTCCCCCCAGCTGTTTCACAGGTGCTTACTTGCCCTGAGGGTCTGCCATGTTCCTTCTCTCCTGTAGGGACATCTTTTCATGGTGTCCTCTTCCTGCCAGGCTCCCTAGGGCATCTCACTGTGGCCAGTGCTGCCGACACCCTCGGTGGGAGGGTGGCACCCCTGGAAGTACAACGTCTCCTGCTGACTGCTCAACTTGGCTGTCCTGGGTGGGGGTCACCTGAAGTCTCCCAGGGTGTCAAAGTATGACATAGGGCTGACCTGGTCCCTGGTACACAGAGGCTTAGCACCTGTTTGTGCTCCATTTTCCCCTCTCTTCTCTCCTCTGGATGCCAGAGTCTCCATCCCTCTTCCCTGCCCCCTGGCCCATTCAGCCAAATAAACAAATAAAACAGAAAACCAACCAACCAAACAAAACCCTATATGCCGGTAAACTCAGGTGGACACCCAGGTGCCACACAGGCTCAGCTGGGATCTGCTGCCACTTTAAAGAGAATCACTAAAATTGGGAGCTCGTGTTTAAGTTTTAATGTACTTAACTCCACACTCTCTCTCCTCAATCATGCCCCTGCTATGTGTTACTACATCCCCAAAATGAACACTGGTGTGGTCCCTGGAAAGAGCTGTGGATTTGGTGAAGCAAGAGACCGGAAATCAATCCTTCATTCTTGCCTTAGCCTCTCCTACCTTCCTGCTGGACTCCCTGGACTTTCTTCAGTGTGTTGAGTTGGGAATGCTGTAGATTCATGCCAGTAAGACCTAGGATTCAATTCAGCCTCACTATTTACTAGCTGCATGAGCTTATGACAGTTAGACTTTCTGAATCTATTTTCTATTCTACAGTAAGGAATGAATGGGATGATGAATGTAGTCATTGGCATATGCAGGGGGCTCAGTGTAGCTGGTCTTCCTCCTCATTGCAGGAGGTGATGTCCACATCACCTTCCTTCCATGTCTGGTTCAAGCTCCATCAGGCTGAGTCTGAACTTCTGTGGTCAGGGAGGCATGGGGGATCTCTGGCAAGTTCATAGGAGGGACTCCCAAGGCCATGCTAAAAGAGCTGTTTCTAGACATCATGAAAAAATGCAGTGTCCGTGAGAAGGATGCATTTGAATAGAGGAGTGAGGTAAGGAGGTAGCCAGCATTGAATGAATGCTGACAGTGCGATGTAATGCTCAAAACTGCCTTTGGTCCCAGCTACTTGGGAGGTTGAGGCAGGAGAATTGCTTGAACCTAGGAGGTGGAGGTTATGGTGAGCCGAGATCGCATCATTGCACGCCAGCCTGGGTAACAAGAGGGAAACTCTGTCTAAAAAAAAAAAAAAAAAAAAAAAAAAAAAAAAAAAAAAAAAAAAAACAACAAAACAAAACAAAAAAAAACTGCCCTTGGAGATGGCCTCTGTTATTATTCCTGTTGGCAAATGAAGAGATGGAGGGAAGCCAGCACTTAACAGCTGGGAGGCTGCCTTGAGAGTTCAGAGTCTCAACCGATGCTCTGAAATGGTAGACTAGGTCCTGAAGAGGCCAGAGACACAAAGCAAAGTATCAGGTTGGAGGACAGGCAGAAGATGCGTCAGCAAAGGCTAAATGGACACAGTAAGGGTGGCACCGACTCAACCCCTGCCTGGCCGATACATGTATAACCTCGCGGATTGGACAGGCATCTCAATACCCGTTCAGCTTTACTTTCTGGATTACTCCTTCTCTCTCCCTGGATGAAATCATGGGCAGTTTCCTTAGCTTTTTCAATCATTATTAGAAAACAAATGAATAACCCCTTTGTTTTAACATAAAAAAACTCAGCCCAGTAAAATTTGCATAACTCCAGAATAGTCCCATGTAATAATATAACTCCAGTACAGTCTAATCACTGATACCCTATGTTCTCATCCAGTTTATAACTTTTCATCCCTGTCTTTTTCAGGCTAGGTCACCTGTAAGAGAGTGGTATATCATATGAAGATATACCAAAGAGAATGCTTTTGATCCATTCAAATGCTTTTAATTAAAATATGGGCTTAAACAATAAAGAAGTTATTACTCAGATCACAATAGGTAGGATCATTTCAGGATTGGTGGCATTTTGACGATGGCTTCTACTCATGGTTACAAGAAGACAGCAGGAGCTCCAGACATCACATTTTCACCTACCTATATTCAGAGGCCAAAATAAGCAGTCCCTGTCTTGCTTATTTTTAAGAGTGAGAAATGTGTGCCCAGAACCCCTTCAGCCTGCTTCTTCTTTTCTCATCTGGACTGGGACTGTGGCATGTGCCTATTTCTAAGCCAATCATTGGCAAGGAGGATAGAATGAACATGATGGGCTTGTTCCAGTTAACATTGGGGCAGAGGAGGAACCATTAATCATACAAACTCTAATTCCTGAAGCAAAATTGGGATTCGCTCAGCAAGGAAGAGAGTGTGGGTGATAGTTATTTGGGGAAACCACATCTGAATGACTCTGACTCTTTGATGTCACATGGGCTCATGTAAGTCAACCATCTGTTATCCACACCACAGAACAGGTTTTGTTGTTTCCATTCTACAGGAAAGTGAAGCTCAAAGATGATAATGTACTTGAAGGCACAGAGCTGGTTCATTGGAAAACCAACCCTGGGGCTCATATATATATATACATATATATATATATATTTTTTTTTTTTTTTTTTGAGACGGAGTTTCGCTCTTGTTACCCAGGCTGGAGTGCAATGGCGTAATCTCGGCTCACCACAACCTCCGCCTCCTGGGTTCAGGCAATTCTCCTGCCTCAGCCTCCTATATTTTTTAACTTTAACTTTTCTGGAGTATGATTCTTTTCTCATTCTAACCCTAACTTTGAAATATCAACTGTCCAAACACACACTAATCAATGACCAGGGGATGAGGAAATATAAACTTTAGGACTAAATAGACTTGGGCTTAAATCGCTGCTTCAGCATTTATTAACTCTGTGACCTTGGCACATACTCCCTCAGTTTTTTCATTTATGAAATGGGAATAATAAATCCTATATCATAGAATTGTCACGACAAGACAGTAGATGTATAAAGAGCTTAGCATGGTGTAAGAGCTCAATAATTGATAGGCATTGTTATTACATATTATTCTTACTCTAAATATCATGGAGTTCTGTGTCTTCAATGATGCCCAGCAATCTGTATATCTGTCCTTCCTTTTTTCTTTCCTTTTCTCCCCTTCTTTTCTTCTTTCTTCACTTTCATTTTGTTTTTCCTACAAGTCTTTACTGGTATCTTTTTAAAGTCATTACCTCTAAGCATAAACACTTCCCTTCCACACTTAGCCTTGTGATTCTGGGGCTGGGACTTTGCAGTCCACACATCAAGCCTGGAAAAGGAAGAAGAGACTTGTTGCTTCCCATCTGTTTCCCAGGGCTCCCTGTTGGCAGCACCCTGGCAGCAGCAGCTCCCTGTGTAGCAGCAGGTAACTCTAGTTTGCAATTTTTCCAGCACTTACAGAGCCAGCCTCACCACACCCCACCTTGAAGACATCAGCAGGGCAGTGACCCCCTTCTCAGATCTGGGTCTCAGGCCCATGAGGCCTTCCTAAGACGTCAGAGACACCAGCATCAGCCAGACAGCGACTCCTCCTCAGAGGTCTGAGCTTCAGCTCCATGGAGCCCCTTAGCTGAATTTTCAGGTTTTAATAATTTCAACTTTTTCCCTAGGTAGTTATTTTGAGTTCTCTTTTAAATCTTTGAGTTATCAGTTTCATAACTTTATGGCTGGTTAACATTTTTAAATTCTCTTTGTTTAAATTGCTGGTATGGGATCTGTCTCTTGACTGGATCCTGACTTATATACAAGTGCTTCTCATAGACCAGGCGCTGTTTTAAGCATTGTTGAGAGAACAGTAAACAAAACAGGAAAACACTCACCTCAGGGATCCTACGTTCTGCCAGGCTAAGCAGAAAATGAACACATACATAACAAAAATATGATCTGTCAGAGGTTGATAAGCTCTACAGTGAAAAATACCAGGGGAAGGGTGGGTGTGAGTGGCTGATGTGGGTGTGGGTTGTCCTTTAAGCTGTCTTGTTTAAATGATACCACTCATCACATATGTGAGCATATCTTGTTGCTCCAAATACTGGAAATCACTTTCTTTCATTTATAGCACAGTCTTATGAATCTTGGAGATTTTGGAAAGCCGGAGAGTGTGTAGAATTAATAGGGCTCTAAATGGATGTCACACCTAGAAAACAAAAAAGAACGGCATTTTAATTGGGTGGCTAACAAGGGTGTGTATATGGTATTTCTTCTGAACTGACAGCATCATCATTGAATCCAGCAATCTTCCTTAGAATAGATTCTGGCTCATAGTAAACCGTAGGCACTACAGCCCAGAAGGGGTCTCCATTTTACAATCAAAGCTCTTGGAATTTTCTTCCTCATTTCCTGATTCTCAAAGGACTCCAATCAAATTTGTCTGCACATATTTCTCATTTAGTTTCCTGAGCTCCAAGTAGGCCTCTTGAATTGGAGAATCCCACTGTCGGGGGTTTTCATTTGGATGATTTGCCCAGAGTGTGGCTTTTTGCTTCACAGGATTCACGGGAAAGTGACTTGTGGGTAGACCTGAGCACAGTCATCAGGACAGAAGGCCATGGTCACTGGTTGTAATTAATTCTACCAACCTGGAGAGGAAACACGACTTGCATCTTGATGACCAGCCTCATTTCTTGCTGATAGATGTTGTGATAGCTTTTTTTTTTTTTTTTAAACAATGCTTTTACTCAAGTCTGAAAAAAATGTGAACTCAAATTGATATATCTTTTGATTTTGCAGAGCAATCTTTTGTGTTGGTTGGAACACTAGGTGGTGAAGCCAAAAAATAAAATTGCAGATGTGGGCTCCATTGCGAGGTGTATCAGAAAGGTGTATCTGGAACTGATTTTCTTCCTGGGTGTTTATACAGGAGAGGATTCCTCATATCTTTGCTTAGGAAGAAGTCACAAGATTTTCCTCTTTGCCTTTCTGAAAATGTCCCTGAGCTGCATGGAATGCTTTTATTATTACTGAGGAGGAGAAATGGATTAATCTCTTTCCTAGTTATAGTCACAGTTCAAAGTTAGAGACAGGTGGTTTTATTACTACTGTGAAAGGACTAATTAGGGTCCAATTAATTCCTGCTGCTGGGATTCAGAGATGTCAGATAAGTTGGTGGGGCAGGTGGCCCACAGGATGTTAAATGATATGGAGTGTTTGGTTTGTGCCTGGAATGTTGTTAAGGACTTTATATGCATTTATCTCATTTAATCAAAACAATCATTC
The DNA here is from genome assembly GCF_001604975.1 of Cebus imitator. NCBI lineage: Eukaryota > Metazoa > Chordata > Mammalia > Primates > Cebidae > Cebus > Cebus imitator. Next base: position 11,744,993 of record NW_016107383.1, read on the forward strand.
TATGAGCTAGACTTATTATTATCTTTTTTTATACAAAAAGAGGCTTAGAGACAGTGTCATGGTCTGTTCCTGCTGCTATAACAAAATGGTGCATACTGGGTAGTTTATAAACAACAGAGGTTTATTTTTCATGGCTCTAGAGGCTGTGAAGTCCAGGTGCTAACAGATTTGGTGTCTGGTAAGGGCCCATTTCCTAGTTCATGGATGGTGCCTTCTTGCCATGTCCTTACCTGGTGAAGGGATAACGCAGATTTCTGGGGCCGCTTTTATAAGGATACTAATCCCATTCATGAAGTTTCTGCCTTCATGGTCTAATCATTTAGAATTTCAAACATAATTTTTTTGGGGGGAAACAAACATTCATACCATGGCAGATATTAATAACTCATGGTTATGCAGTTAGTAAGGGCTAGATGTGGAACTCGAACCTGGGTCTGTTTAAGATTTGCAAGAGACATTTACATGAGGTGAGTGAGGGGAAAGTTTCTAAGACAAAACCACTTCACGCTAATTTAAAATACTCAATATTTAAGGAGAACTGGTCTATGATAAAGGTCATTTTTCCTTGTATTAAGACAATCCAGATCAAATCCAATCTAAAGTTATTTATTGAATAGCTCTACTAGTCCAGATATTATCCTAAGTGCATTTAAATACCCAAGTTTTATTAAATTTTCTCAATTTCATGCAGGATAGAGATTAAGATCCCCATTTCTCAGGTGGGGTCACTGAGGTTAAGCTTGAATTAACCTGCACTGTCTACTTAGTTCCAGTCTTCCTGTAACCAGGTTGAACATTTCTAGTCCCTTCTATGAGATTAGCAAGCTATTGTTTTGGTTATCTATTGCTATGAACAAACCACTCTAAAATTAAATGATATAAAATAGCAATCATTTTATTATGTTCACAACTTTGTTGGTCGTGAATTCAGGCAACACATAGCAAGGATAGCTTTTTGTTAGGGAATATTCAACTGGAGTAGTGCTAACTGTTGGTGTGATGTCTGGGTTGGTTACCTGGAGGTGTGTATCTAGGGCTATCTGTGGGTGTTTTGGATCTTCACATCACTTCTGCTGGGACTGGGATGCCCATCTTCATTCACTGTCTGGCGCCTGGGCTGATATGGCTGCCACAGTTGAGCTGTTCAGGTGTTTTCTTTCCTTTCATGTGGTCTGTGCACACAGCATGGATTTCCTCAAAACATGATTTTAGGGCAACTGGCTTTCCCCAGAGCTGGTTTTCTCAGCCCTGGCACTGGTGACATTTTGAGCCAGACCATTGTTTTTTTTGGGATTGAGGTATCTTGTGTAACAGAATGTTTATCAGGATCCCTGGACTCTCCCCACTAGATACCAACAGCACCCTCTCACCTCCCCAGTTATAACAGCAACAACAAAAACTTCAGGCATTGCCAAATATTACCTGGGGTGCAAATCCTACACCCTCTTCGCCATTAAGAACCCATAGCAAGGCTTCCAAGAAGCCTTACAAAGCTCCTTATGACCCAGCCTTGGAAATTCTAGAACTTTATTTCTGACACTTGATATTAGTCAAGAAAGCCTCAAAGGCTAGCCTGATTTCAAGGGGAGGAGGATTAGACTGCACTTCTTAATGAGACAGATGGCAAAGAATTTGCCGCCACCCTTTAAAATATATTGTGATAAAACACACATAACAAAATAAGAAATATGCATATATAAAATACACATAAAATTTACCATTTTAGCCACTTGTTAAGAGTACAGTTTAGTGGCATCAAGTACATTCACATTGTTGCACAACCATCACCACCATCCATCTTCAGAACGTTTTTCATCTTCCCAAACTGAAATCTCTTCCTCATTAAACAATAACTCCCTCTCTCTCCTCCCACCCCCTGGCAGCCACAGCTCTACTTTCTGTCTTTATAAATTTGACTACTCTAGGTGCCTCATAGTGGAATCATAATGAGGAAGTAGAATAGGGTCTGGAGGCAGGGAACCTAAGGCCGATTCATGCTGACTGGATATCAGAGATGTCTCCTTTCTCCACTCCTCTTTTTGCTGTGTGGTGGTAGCTGGGTGGCAGCTGCAACCCCTCCATTTTCTGTGTGGCAGTTGAAAAATGAAAATACCTCTGATTGGTCTTCTCTTACAACCAATCAGACTGGTTATAGATCTACTCTTCATTCTGATTGGTTCCCTCCCACAATCAGTCAGACTGGTCAGGGGCCAATGAGAAACTTCTAGAGTTGCATTTAAACTACAGAAAATTCTGTAACCAACACTCTTGAACCGCTTGCTTGAGCCCACTCCCACCCTGTGGAGCATACTTTCGCTTAAAATAAATCTGTTTTCTCTGCCTTGCTTTGTTTGTGTGTTTTGTCCAATTATTTGTTCAAAATGCCAAGAACCTGGACAACTATCCTCCACTGGTAACAATGAGAATATTTGTCCTTTTGTGTCTGGTTTATTTCATTTAGGATAATGATTTCAAGGTTCCTCCATGTTGTAGTGTGTCAGATTTTCCTTCCTTTTTAAAAACTGAATAATATTGCAAACATCTTTAACTGACCACAGCTACTCAAATTCAAATTTTCATTGGTCTACAAAATAATGGAAGGCAATTCTAGTTTAACTTGGGATTTTCTCTGGGAAATGTTTGCTCAGGCCTGAAATTCTGATTTGTGCTAAGTCAGTCGTAAGCAAACAGCTCAGACTGACCTAAGAAAATGATACCCTGGATTCTGCTTTGTATTATTGTGTGATACAGATACAAAATAAAATTGGACAGCTCTAAAACTAAGTGCTTTCACTGTTTTGGAGAAAAATGTGCTACATACATTTAAAATATTCCTATTAGTGTGCTTGCCACTGGGTGACAAGAGGTGATAGGGAGGTGGGACAAGGGGGGGACAAAGAGGCAAAGTCACTGGCTCCAGGTCTGGAGGGAGCTAACGGCTCCAAGGTCATGAGCTTGAAGTGAGCTTGGAGTTATCTAGTCCCAATGATTCACTAAACTGACAATAGTAATGACCTTACATTTAATAGTTGTTTAGAATTTTCTAATAGCTTTCACACCTACTCCATTACTGGATTTTGATACAAAGAGTACCCTATGTTAAGATGGGCTATGCTATCTGTAGTTTTAGGAAACGAAGTCACATACTCCAGTCAACTGGAGCCTGGCTTTCCTAAGCTCCAGCCTTTCTACCTCACTAGCCACACTTAAATTTAACGGACAGTTGTTGAAATCATGGGCTCAGTCCCTAGGCCTCTGTCTTACAATTCTCTCCAGGCCTCTTTTAGAAAGCAAATGCCTGCTATGCCTGGCACGGTAACATTGAACAATGTTGTAGAGGGGAATGTAAAAAAAGCCCTTATTTATGTGATCCTATGTATCACACACTATTCTAGGCATCATACATATAAAATCTTTTAAAATTTTCTAAATAATCCCGTGAAGGTAACATCCCCATTTTATAGTTAGCAATGCTGAGACTTACATAGATCAAGTGACTTGCCCATCTTGGTCAGGGTAACAAAGATCTTGGAGGGACTAGGGCCCTAAACGTGTCAGCATTATGAGAAACGTAAGGGTTAAATCATGAGCTAACCCTAGAGCTGTTCTATTCCTTTCCACTTATGATATCTATTTTCTTCTGCATCGTTGAAGGTCATGTCTCTGTACAACTGTGACTTTTCTCCCCATGCTGCCTAATAACATTTGGGAGCTTGGGAAAAGCTTTTTCTAATATTTACCAAGCCCTTCAAAGTCGCTAGGCAATCACAGCAGGTCTCTTTACAGAGGGTGAACCTGCTGACAACTTGGGGAAGCCTGATGCAATATCTTCAGAGCACTTGGGTTCTGTGAAATTCTTGTTTTTCAGTGTTGGTCTTCATTGGTTGCAAATGAATAAACGTTACAGGTAAGGCTGTTGTAGGTTCAGAATGTGCAGTATCTCAGCCACAGAGTGGAAGAGTGGTCATTAATTCCAGGCATGTGACAAGACTGAAGTCTAGACATCATGATAGACTGTCACTGCAGGTACAGGTCAAAGACGCTTTTGTGAGGAAAGGGGAGAGGGTTTAGGAAAGGAGTTTCAGTCATAAGGAATACAAGTTTGGTGTTTTGGCCCATCAACTGCTAAGTAACACACAGTCCCTAGATTCCCAGTCTTTAAGTCTTTATTTGAAAATGACAACGTCAATTTAATAATATGGATCACTGAGACTGGCTTTCAGGTGCCTCTGGGAGAATACAAGAATGTTCCACTACTTATGCCACCACAAAATGTGATTCAGTAGATCCCTGACATCCAATAGGTGTTCAAGAAATATTGGTTAAATGAATGCAAGAGGCTATGATTGGTCCCAAGAGCTAAAATTGTAAATTGCAGCTTTTGATAGTGGAGAGGATGGTATATTCTCAATTATAACCCTTATTATTTCAGGGACTTACATGGTCCAGTCTCAGAAAGGGCTCATGTTAAAGGATACATCATCCAAATAGCTAAAAAATACCCAAAGCAAAAAGTAATTTATATTCATGCTTTACTCGACTGCCTCAGGGAATGTCAGAGGGGAGGTGCAGTCCATCTATGGAAACACCATGTAATATCCCCCAACCTGTCATGCCTTTTTCTAAGTGCTTCAGCTCAGAACCTCTTTTTCCTTCTCTGCATTCCTTAAGTGCTTTTATTTTGACTACTTATGCATATTAAATGGAGACTTATTGCTCTGTTGCTTGACCAAGTCATGTCACGTTTCCTATTCATTCATTCATCCCTGCCACATGCCAGGTACTGTTCTAGTTGCTGGGCAGAGAGCAACGAGTGAAATAGAAAAGAAAATCCTGTCTTAGCAAAGCATAAATTCCAATGTGGAATAACAGATGAGAAACAAATCAATATGTTATTTAATATATCAGATGGCCACAAGAATAGTGGAAAATTAAGCAGGGAAAGCAGAGAGAGTGCCACATGGGAGGGAGTGTGGGAAGGTGGTCAGGGAAGGCCTCATTAAGAGCAAACACTTGAAGGAAGGGAGAGAAGAACACATGGGATTATCTGGGGCAAGAACATTCCAAGCAGAAGAAAGAGCGAGTGCAAAGGCACTGGGGTAGAAATCAGCCATGAGTGTGAAAAAACAGCAAAAAGGCCCTTCTCTTTTTCAAGCCCTGGAACGCTAGGATCATGTATTATATATCCTGTGCCCCTCCTGTATCATCTAACTCAAGACCAACCTGGCACTTTGTGGATGTGAGTAGAATCACAGAATAATAAACCTTAGAAGAAGCTTTCAATGCCCTCATTTTACACATGAAAAACCTGAGGCCCAGAAAGTGAACACGACTTGCCCCGTTGTTGATACCTCTACTGTTTCTGCCCCAGTGCCTGCCACTGTTATGACTGCTACTTTTACTACGCTATTACCAGTACTCAGATGCCAGGGCTCTGTATCATTCCTCTCTGATGCACTGTCACATTCAAAGAAACACATTCCAACAAGGAAAAGTATTTACAAAGCACTTGCAGACTTTACCCAGTTCTCTTGAAGAATGCAAAAGAATCCATCTCAAAATGCAGAGCCACATGCTACTTTCCTTTCTTGCCCCCCCATGCTCTCATTTTCCAAAGCTGTCCCGTGCCTCCCCCTCCTCGGACCCTTTTCTCCGTCTTCTCCAGGTCAAGTGACTTTGGCCTTTTTCCTTCCTGCCTCTTCCTCTGGCTACTGTGGTTCCTTTCTTCCATTTCCCTGTTCTGCACTATGGAGAACAGCCCAGAAGTGGTGAGCAAAGACAGAACAGAGTAGAGGGTAGAAGAAGCCACGTGCACAATGCAAATATCATCTTTAGCTTTCAGGAGGAGAAAAGAGGGCTGGAAACCCTGCCTTGTAATTAATATTGGTCCTTGTCAAACTGCTATTATTTATATTTCCAGCTGGGTGCAATGGCTCATGTCTACATTCCCGGCACTTTGGGAGGCTGAGGCAGGAGGATTGCTTGAGACCAGGAATCCAAGACCAGCCCGGGCAACATAGGGAGACTCTATGTCTATAAAAAATTAAAAAAGTTTAGGCATGGTGGCATGTGCTTGTGGGAGGCTGAGGCGGGAGATCACTTGAGCTCAGGAGTTTCAGGCTGCAGTGAGCTATGATTGCACCACTGTACTTCAGCCTGGGTGACAGTGAGGTCCTGTCTCTTAAAAAAATATTATTACGATTTTTACTGGGTCTATTGACAGCCACTTTCACTGTGTTCGATTTCTCATTTTACAAAGAAATTTCATGGTCAAGATTTAACTGGAGTTGGAAATGAAACCCATGTCTTGTGAAGGCTAAGCCTTCATTCTTTCTATTAAATATTGGTTAAATAAATGAGGGAGTAAATTAATGAAATGAGTATCCATTTCCTGGGCTGCCCCTAATATATGTAGGAGCCCCAGGAGATATTTTTTTTGAGTCATCTCAAATCAACATGTCACCACCATTTTGATGGCTACATCTTGCATAATTTCTGCAAAAGAAATACTACACTGGGCTGCAGGAGCAAATCTCATGCCAGGACACCCTTTTGGATCTGGGGTTTAGATGAAGGCTCCTGGGTAATTTAATAGAAGTCCTGGAGCTCCACAGGACATCTGGTCAACCACATAGTGAGGGTGGGAATAGAGGGTTGGAGGGCAACCCAAAAGGGAGAAACAGAGCCTAGAGGCTATTCTGGTTCAGGCGTGGTGTATCTCTTACCTGACGGCATTCCTTGACCAAGACCCATTTTAGGCACCAAAAATATCTTTAGAAAATTCCGAGGAGAACACTCTAAATAATGTGGTACCCCTTGCCCTAGTCTAAGGGACACAAATTGATATCATTCCATTAATAGCTAATTGTAACTGTGCTTTACCCATGTATCAGGCCCTATGCTGAATGCTTTATAGTGAGCTAGATATTACTGTTATCCCATTTTACAGATGCAAAAGTTGTGATGAAATACTAACAGACTGGCTTGCTCAGGCAGTCTGATAACGGAGCCTGTGCTTTAACCAGCTCTCTTTCTGTGCCTTAGCTTCAGAGTGAAGTCTCCTCTAGACTTTTAGTCTCTATCCAGGAAGTCTTCCTTCCACTTGCTTTTTATTTTTAGTCGCCTTGTTTTCAACTTTTACTTTAGATTCAGGGAGTCCGTGTGCAGGTTTATTACCAAGGTATATTGCGTGATGCTGAGGTGTGGCGTGCGACTGAACCCATCAGCCAGGCAGTGAGCACGGTACCCAGTAGGCGGTTTCTCAATCCTTGCCCCTCCCTTTTCTTCTTCCTCTTGTATTCTCCAGCATCTACTGTTCCCATCTTTATGCCCATGTGTACCCAGTGTTTAGCTCTCACTTATAAGTTAGAACATACAGCATTTGGTTTTCTTTCTCTGCATTAGTTTGCTTAGGATTAGTGCCTCCATTTGCATCTATGTTGCTGCAAAGGATGTGATTTCATTCTTTTTATGGCTGTTTTGTATTTCATGGTATTTATGTGTTACCAGAAAAGGGTCCCGATCCAGACCCCAAGAGAGGGTTCTTGGATCTCAGGCAAGCGAAAACAAGCTTATTAAGAAAGTAAAGAAATAAAAGAATGGCTACTTCATGGACAGAGCAGCCCCGAGGGCTGGTGGTTGCCCAATTTTTATAGTTATTTCTTGATTATATGCTAAACAAGGGGTGGATTATTCATGTCTTACCTTTTTACACCATTTAGGGGAACTTCCTGACATTGCCATGGCATTTGTAAACTATCATGACAGGGTGGGAGTGGCAATTAGGATGACCAGAAGTCACTCTCATTGCCATCTTGATTTTGGTGAGATTTTGGCCTGCTTTTTCACTACAACTTGTTTTATCAGAAAGGTCTTTATGACCTTTACCTTTTGCTGATCTCCTATCTCATTCTGTGACTTAGAATGCCTAACCATTTGAGAATGCAGCCCAGTAGGTCTCAGACTTATTTTACCCAGTCCCTATTCCAGATGGACTTGCTGTGGCTCAAATGCCTCTGTTATGTGTACCACATTTTCTTTATCTAATCCACTGTTGATGGCTACCTGAGTTGATTCCAAGTCTTTGCTATTGTGAATAATTATGCAATGAACATATGAGTAGATGCGTCTTTTTGGAAGAACAATTGATTTTCCTTTGGGTACATATTCAGTAATAGGATCAGTGGGTTGAATGGTAGTTCAACTTTTGGTTCTTTGATAAATTTCCAAACTGCTTTCCACAGTGGCTGAACTAATTTAAATTTCCACCAGCAGTGTGTAAGTGTTCCCTTTTCTCTGCAGCCCTGCCAGCATCTATTATTTTTGGTAAAATATATGGATGCTGGCAGGGCTGCAGAGAAATATATAATGGCTTTTATCAAAATGGCTTTTAATAAAAGCCATTCTGACTGGTGTGAGATGGTGTCTCATTGTGGTTTTGATTTGCATTTTTCTGATGATTAGTGATGATGAGAATTTTTTCATATCTGTATTGGCTTCTTGTATGTCTTCTTTTGAGAAGTGCCTGTTTATTTCCTTTGGCTGCTTTTTAATGGGGTTATTTGTTTTTTGCTCGCTGATTTGTTTAAGTTCCTATTCTGGATATTAGATCTTTGTTGGATGCATCATATGTGAATATTTTCTCCCATTCTTTAGGTTGTCTGTTTACTCTGCTGATAGTTTCTTTTGCTCTGCAGAAGCTCTTTAGTTTAATTAGGTCCCACTTGTCAATTTTTGTTTTTGTTGCAATTGCTTTTGAAGACTTAGCCATAAATTCTTTGCCACCACTTGCCTTTTAAACCTCTTTCACTTCCAGAGGTTTCCCATGTGTGCTACTTCCCCTTAGGTGTCTGATTTGCATCAGCATGCAACACGACCTCACTTGTTGATGACCTCAGTTCCAGCCCCTTTCTTTGATGGCATTTCATATTACAAATGTCTTCTCAAATTCAAAAAGACCTTTTCAAACAACATTTAATTAGGGTTGTAGAATGTTTCATTGCAGTGGGCTGACTCTGAACATGGTACAAACAGCAGGGTACCACTCAGCCACAAAGGACCACTCTCCCTCTGTGCAGGCCTGCTTAGCACTTTGGTTTTTGAATAGCTACCCCAAGAGCTTTGAAAAATGTTTTATTCTCTCCATTATTTTCCAAAGGAATTGCCAAATGAATATATAATTCTCAAAGAAGCATCTCTAAATAAAAATACCATGTAATTGGCTGCAGGGGGTCTCTTCCATGACTCCTGATCTTATTACAAGGTATTTACTCACTGCTTTACCTGCTGGGATATACAACAATGGCAGATAAATAGCAAAATGAAAAAATTTTGAAGTCTGCAGTCATTTTCAAATTGCTACATTTTCCCTAAAATTAAAAAATATGATGTTAAAGGGTGTTAACTGATTCCCCTCCTTCAGACTCCTACAAAACATATTTGGAAATATAGCCAGAAAGTGAAATTGGACTTTATCTATATAATATTGCATATCATTTTGGTGTGAAATTTGCAAATACATAGAAATAATTGGACTGTTAGTCCACCATTGGTCAGAGGAGTTTGTATTAAGTAGAAGTCAGTAAGAAATGTGTCATTCTCTTATGAAAGAGGCCTCATTTGATTTGCTTTGCATTGCTAAAGATGGTGTGTAAGAGAGCTGAAAGCCTGGCATTCAGCCACAGAGTCTGTGGTTTGAATATTTTATATCTGTCAATGGGATTCCTTTTGGCATCTTATCTGAACACAATGAATTTGATTTTGGAGAGGCAGGAGATCCCATATATCGTTTTTCTTGCAACAGAAACATCCATTGTGAGACCCAATGAGCTAGCTTGAATTTCTCTATCTTATGGTTCTATCTTCAATTGTTAAACAGTTATACTTTCTCCAACTTTTGACATTTCCATTTTATGTGATCTTATTGAAAGAGAATTGCTGCACCTAAGATTTAATTTAAATCCTATTTATTGTACTAAGCAGACACTGTGAGGGCTACTAGTTTGAGTCTCTGAGGGCTGAAATGGTTGAATTTGAAAAAACACAAGATTTAGCAATAAGCCAGGAGAACTGGCCACAGCAGAGCTTGGACAGCTGTGGAAAAATAGTCTAGCCTGGAGTACCGTTAGGTAGGAAAATGAACAGGCTGTACAGAATGCAAAAATCAGGACCAATGAAGACAGGAAGCATGGGAAGCAGATTTTCTCTTAAACCACCGATAGGCTTCCTGTCAATTCCATTTGTCCTACAATAGAATGGGCTGCCTCAAGGAGGTTTGCAGTCCAGGCCATCACCTACAACAACCCTGTGTGCTAGGTAATACAACAGCCTTTACCTAACAAGGCATCTATTGCCCAGAGAGGCTGTTGTCAGTCTGTGATCACAAAGCTAGCATGTGTTGGATTTCAAAGCCCAGTTGGTCTGACCTCAAACACTTTTCTTTCTCCTTTATGCCAACCTATTCCTCTCTGATCCCAGTGGGCTCCACCTTATGGGAGGCCAGGCAGAGACAGGTTGGCAGGGGAAATTTGTACCCTGGGCAGAAGATTAAGTTGAATGACCTTTCAGGTCACTTCTACTTCAAGGTTAGTGATTTTATGATCTTGTGACTCTGGCAGTCTCCTCGCTGAGACAAGATGGAAAAGGGGAACCACATATTTTAGTATTTTAATACCAGTACAGAGACTTTAATCCTTTTTAGTAAAAAGGGTTACTTTAACCCCCCCTCCCCCAAGCCAGTTTCTTCTTTCTCAGGGCTGCCAGACACCATGGCTAGATCACCTTCAGCACTTAACACACTGGACAGATTTCATTTGTGCCCTTGTCTGCCTCTCCTGCTAGATGCTAGGAGTCATCTCTGGGTATCTCGTTCCTTACCTGTAGCTTCTTTCCCACTTTCATCTATGGTGCAGCCCATGCCTGGCACTTCAGTGTTCTTGGAAAAAGTGAACAGATGTGGCTGTTTATTTTGTTAAAGCACCTTTTATTAATACCACCAAGCTAGGGGATGTTGTAAAACTTTCAGAGGAAATGTGGTTATTCCCCTCTGACCAATGACTTCAAACAGGGAGATGGCACCGTCTGTGGGAGGTGTGCAAGAGGACCCCTTGTTGTGTAAATTACGGATGATCTTAATGCATCAGAAAGAGTAAGCTGAGGCTTTGTAAAGGTGCTAAGGAAAATTAAAAGAAGGGTTTAGCTATGTCTAGAGTAGGAAAGATAACAAGTAATTTCCACACATTCCCACAGCTTGTGTCCTGCGATATGGTAGGGACATGGCAGAAGGAGACAGAAGTGCTAATACTTGTTTGCTTTTATCTATTATTTTTGTGTGTGTGTGACCAACCCCTGAGCTTTTCTATGTAACCCCCTTTTCTAGAAATTTTACATATCTTTGACCAAAAGATTTTCATGGGAGTTGTCATAAAACCATAACATGGCCTGGTTCCCTGGTCCAGTTGACAAAGAGTCTCCCATGGCTCTGTAGGGACCTGGGGGACTTTTTGCTCAGGTGTAGACAATGAATCCTTTCCAGGAGCTTTTGAAATGGAGAAAAATAGATCTGTCAAATTTGGGTGACTAATTCCATATGATAGAAAATGTACGACCGTTCACTGGCCATATTTTCCATAAATATAAATATCAATGTCAGGTGGCAGAAGCAAAGGCAGCACAGAAAGGGGAACCGGGATCCAGGTGGGTTCCAGTATTCCTCAGACCCTGTGGCACCCATGCTCTTCTTCACTTGGTTACTTAACCTCCCTGTTTCCTTTGCAGAGGCAAGATAGAGTTTACTTACTGTTACTTACAACCAGAAGACTTCTAACAAGTATACTTGTCTGTAAAGATGAATGGCAATCAACTGGAAATGTTAGAGACCTCTATGTAACCAAGGGAAATAGAAGCTCAAGTAGATTATGGAAAGTCTGAGAAAAGACTGAAAGCGTTCAAATGTCTCAGCCCAGAACGTTTCCAACCAAGGGCCTTAAGAGTACTTGTCAGTGTGAAGCAGATCTCTCTGTCGGCAATCTTTCAGGAATCATGGAGGATGTGGGAGGGGTCAGATGAATGGAAATAGAAATCTATTTCCTAAAAGGATACTAAAAGTTTCTTTACCATCTTCCTTCTTTGCATCCCAATTCACATATTCTTCTGTGATCCTTAGTTCCTTTTTCTGTAAAATACAGGTACTATAACACTTCTCTGCCTGCCTTGTATACCATGAGATGCATATGAGTATTAGAAAGTAGTTTCTACATCTATATTTTCTTAGAAAGGCCAGGGATTGCTATCATCATTAAGCTGACTAAAACAATAAACAGAAAGCAGTTGATAGCCTTTTTAAATTACCAACCTAGAGTCAGGTGATGGTTGCTAACAAAGTTTTTGGCACTACTCTATACCAAATATTGATGAATTGTCAACTGTAAATGCTAAATTAGCTTATTTTTTCTGGGTCAAGCTACTATCTTGTATAATAGGTATTTTACCAGGGTTCGATAGGATTTGTAGCCATTTTCATCTCAAAGAAAATCTTGTACAACTTGTTGTCCACTGGGCTGCAAACACTAGCATAGCCCTGAAATGAACTGGGCCATTCACCCCTCTACAAACTCCTTTAATCACTTATTCTATAAAAATAAGCTAACTCTTTAGCATGGCAGAGAGTAAGATTTTAGGGAGGCACAGAACGACCATGTTGTATAAGCTCACAGAAATCTACGGAGAAAAGAATTTTGGGAAGATGATCTCAAAAATAACAACTGTGAAGATATTAAAGACTGGATTTGTAAATCAAAAACACATCCAATCGTTCATCAAGTCTTAGTGGTATAACCTCCTTAATATGTGTGGATTCCACCTCTCTCTTTAAATCCCTATTGGCAGTTACCAAAGTCCAAGCCTTTATTAACTTTTTCTAAATTACTGCGACCAGGTCCTAACTGATTCGTCAGCATCTCCATCAACTTAGGAAACACCTTTTCTCTACTCTGGAACTTTGGCTTGGAGACACATTGAGAGAGGCTTTCCTAATGACCATACTCTTTCATCTCTACCTTCCATCTTTTCCCATCTTTCACTGGGATAAAAAAGGAAAGTTTTCTCCAATTCTTTTCTTCTTATTGGATTGGGATTGCCCTTATGCAAAAGGGTAATACCAGCTATGCCAGGACAATCTCTTGGTGATAGTAAAAGAAGGAGATAAAAGAATCTAGAAAAATCTCTTTCATGACAAAACCTGCATTTTAATACTACTGTCTGGTTGCAAATTCCTATTTTGTGTATTTGCTCAGAAATAGTAATTCTTTCCCTTCTCCTTGAAGACCTATTGTAATTTTCTTACCTCCATCTCAAGGCAAGGCAGATTGTTAATACGGATCAATTACACAGATTATGTACATAGAAATGCAAAGGAGAAAAGCTCATTAATTGCTTAAAATATGATGATAGCAATCCCTGGCCTGATAATTATTCTTATTTTATGGAAGAGGAACCTGAGGTTCAGAGAAGTTAAGTGCTTTCCTGAGTCTCAGAGTTAGTAAGTCAAAGGCAAGGTTAAAATCCCAGGGATAGTCCTTTTTCAAGGGGGTGCTGTGGAATGCTGAATGGCTCTGATTAATGGAGAGAGAAGAATTTGAAGTTCCCAAGAAAGGAGGAGTAATAGTTTGAGAGAAAGGTCAGAATGGGGATGGAGACAGTGTGTAGATGAAGTGAAGGGTGGTGAATTCCCTTTTTCCCTGCATTAAGTACTCCCACCCATCATAGTTGATGGTCTCTGTTATATTTTAAATTTGATAGGTCAGTTGCATGTGCTTGGTCTCCCATCTCTGTGCCATAAATTTGCAGTGAATATTATATATGTACAAATTCTTAGTGCTGAGTAAATTTTCTGGGGTGAGGGGGATGTGGGAAGGGAGGGCCTCATAAAAGGGGCTACATTTCACATCCGAGGGGCCCCTCTTGACACAGACACAGAGAAATCCTGGAATAGTAGGCAATAGAGGGGGTCATAAATTTGGAGTGAGATCTTTGGTGTCAGTAGAAATTTTGTGGGGAGGACTTGAACCTATGGAACTGATGGAATTGAGAGTTTTGAGCCTATTTTATCTAGCTGTCCTCGGGGCAGGCAAGCCCCAGCTGATCTCTGGGTTTTATCTGTCCTCACCCCTGTTCCATATGCTTCTGGAACATAAGGACCATGACTATCTTCTACCCTTCCATCTCTAGAACCTCACGTGATTCCTGCTTCATAACAATCATAAATATTTGTTTGACATGACTGGCCATGGGGGCAGGAGTGTGAATGAAAAAGTTTCAGGAGAAAGGCTGAAATGGGAGCACAGAAGCAGGAGATGTTGGCCAAATGTCCAAGATACTGGGCAGTGATAACTAAGATAGGCAGCATGATTGAATAAATGTATTATTTTTGTTTGAAGATGAAAATACATGGCTTAAAAATGTTAGTGGACAGAGGGGAAGGAAAGGATGCTCATTTTAGAATAAATTGATTTCTTTCTCCTTTATTATATATTCACTCTATAAAATAATTATGTCAAACAGTCACCTAAACATCAGCAACTCACTGCCTCATCTGCAACAGCTGTCATTATAGCATGTTCCTTTTTCAAATATTTCAGGACTTTCCAGAACCTTCTGTGTACAGTTTAAAACATGGTGATCTGAGAATTTAGAAATTAATCCACACATCTACAGCCAACTAATTTTTGCCAAAGGCACCAGGAACTTTCATTGGAGACAGGACAGCTGTTTCAATAAATGGTGCCAGTGAAACTGGATATTCATGTATAGAATATTAGGCCCCCACCTCTCTCACCTTATATAAAAATCACTCAAAATGGATTAAAATCTAAATATAAGGTGTAGAACTATAAAAGTACTAGGAGGAAAAACAGGAGAAACTCTTCAGAACATCGGTTTGGGAAAAGATTTTGTGAATAAGACTCAAAAATATAAACAACAAAACCAAAATGAAACAAATGGGATTATATCAAGCTCAGAAATTTATGCACTACAATGAAATCAACAGAGTGAAAATATAACCTACAGAAGGGGAGAAAATATTTGGAAACTATTTATTTGACAGGAAATTAATATCCAGAATATACAAAGAACTCAAACATGTCAAAAGCAAAA